>NC_084737.1:6650789-6665789 GCF_033978785.1 Entelurus aequoreus | reverse complement strand
CAAAAATTGGAGAAAAAAAATTGGGGCTGTAACTGTATAAATTCATACAACCTATGAATATGGCTGCAATTATAATATATGCAGTTGAATTTAAAAAATGTTTTTATACTTGTTGAATTTGCAAAAAGCAGTTCTATTTTTATTCTATTAACAAAAAAAGGGGTAAAAATTGGAAAAAATAAATAATTGGTGTAACTGTATAATAAATACATACAAACTATGAATATGGCTGCAATCATAATATATGAAGTTTACTTAAAAAACATTTTCATAGTTGTTGAATTTGCAAAAAGCAGTTCTACTTTTATTCTATTACAAAAAAAAAGCGGCAAAAATTGGAAAAAATTCATAATTTGGGTGTAACTGTATAATACATTTTTACAAACTATGAATATGGCTGCAATCATTATTTTTGAAGTTTAATTAAAAACTTTTATAGTTGTTGAATTTGCAAAAAGCAGTTTCATTTTTATTCTATTACAAAAAAAGCAGCAAAAATCGGAAAAAATTCATAATTTGGGTGTAACTGTATAATACATTTTAACAAACTATGAATATGGCTGCAATCATTATATATGAAGTTTAATTAAAAAATGTTTTTTATAGTTGAATTTGCAAAAAGCAGTTCTATTTTTATTCTATTATAAAAGAAGCCGCAAAAATCGGAAAAAATAAATAATTTGGGTGTAACTTTATAATAAATGTATACAAACTATGAATATGGCTGCAATCATAATGTATGCAGTTTAATTTAAAAAAAACATTTTTATACTTGAAGTTGCAAAAAGCAGTTCTATTTTTATTCTATTACAAAAAAGCAGCAAAAATTTAAAAAAATAATTTGGGTGTAACTGTATAATCAATTTATACCAACTATGAATATGGCTGCAATCATAATATATGCAGTTTAATAAAAAAATAAACAAGTTTTATACTTGAATTTGCAAAAAGCAGTTCTATTTTTATTCCATTACAAAAAAAGCGGCAAAAATTAGAAAAAATAAATAATTTGGGTGTAACTGTATATACATTTATACAAACTATGAATATGGCTGCAATCATAATATATGCAGTTTAATAAAAACATTTATAGTTGTTGAATTTGCAAAAAGCAGTACTATTTTCATTCTATTACCAAAAAAAAGCTGCAAAAATAAATAATTTGGGTGTAATTGTATAATAAATTTACACAAACTATGAATATGGCTGCAATCACCATATATGCAGTTTAAAAAAAACATTTTTACAGTTGTCGAATTTGCAAAAAGCAGTTCTATTTTTATTCTGTTACAATAAAAAAAGCGGCAAAAATTGGGAAAAAAAAAAAAAAAAGTACAAAAAGTAAAAAGGCTAACTATTACTAAACAATGGAAGAGTGTCTCCAGGCTCTACTTGCTTAGGCTGAGCTGCACGCATGTGGAGAATACAAAATATTATTTCTTTGCTGGGCTTGCCGTTTTTAAAGTGACATCAAAGTTGGAAAAAAGTCACCCTGATTTTATTTTTCAAAACCAGCAAATTGAAGGAAACATTTGTGGAAAACAACAAAAAAGCAACAATGTACACTGTAAACAAGCCAACATTGGCTCAACATTGAATTGCAGAGACATCTTTGAAAGCAGTTTTGACAAGGTTCTCTTTGGAAAAAAAGCAACAAAAAACAAAAAGGCACAACGTGGCAAATGCATATTGATAAGGAATGTACAGCAGAGGACAAAACGCTTGATCGTTGTGACTTGGGTAAAGTGTCCAGTGATACATTCATTTCATTTCAACACAGCAGAACAAGAAGAATGTATAGTTGAGGCAAAAAAAAGGAGGCAATGGACAACACAACTCCTTCCAAAAAAATGAGGTAGAATTTAACCCCCCCCTTTTACCTCAGGCCTTGTGGATTTTCAATAAATTAAAGGATGCTACAGTTTGAAGACGGCTAAACGGGACCTGACGTGAAGGCGCCGAAACGGGAGATGCGAGGTTCACCTTCGATAAAGTGCAGGCTGGAGGTTTCATTTGTTGAGCGTCGGAAAGAAAAAAAAAAACTAACTCAGCCCAATTTGCTTTACAAAAGGCTCCCGCGCATGTGTGAACATATAAATACGTGCGAGTGTAAATGTGACACATAGACAACGCAAAATGTCCCACGGACTCTTTGGATCGGCGTACAATTCAGCGTTCGGGGTGATTGCATGACGTGGTGTCCCTTCAAGGTGAAACACTACACTATTAAAAACACACGCAGCAGGAGAGGGAAGTAGTCATTTGGGAACGTCACCAAGTTCTGACCTTAAAAGACGAGCCTTTAACGCCGTGATCCTTCAAAAAAAAAAAAAAAAAAAAAAGAAAAGAAACAACAATGAAAGCATTTTCAAGTAAAGTTAATACATTCGAACTTCTGCAAAAAAAAGAAAAAAATACCCGCATATATTTTTGTATCAAATAAAATACAGCTACAGTAGTTCTATTAATCCAACTAAAACGCTTGATGGATGGAGGAGAAACCTCCACGTTTTGATTGTACCTCATTCAGGCGAGTCCGGGCCGCCTACTTCACCGCGATCTTGCCCTCCTCCATGAAATGTGGGAACTGGGATTTGGGAACGCCGTCGGAGCCGTTCTTGTCCATTTCGGCCACGCTGGCGGGCAGGCCCGAGTGCGAGCCCGAGTGCGAGCCGTCCATCTTCACCAGGCCCACGGTGGAGCCGATCAGCGGGGCGCCGCCGCCGGCGGGGCTCCCGGGGTGGGGGACGCCGCCCCCCTGGATGACGGAGATCTCGTTGGTCTTCATGGTCAGGCCGCCGCTGAAGGCCGAGGCGTACGGGTTCCACAGGGAGGGGTCGAAGTTCACGGGTGGCGCCGGCGGGGGTTCTTTGGGCGGGGCCGGCATCATTTCCGGTAAGATCTTGGCTTCGGAGCTCATCGCCATCAGGGCCATGGGGTTGTCGAGCGACAGACGCTGACCTCGCCTTGCAGAGTTGTTCCACATGTGGGTACCGATGTGCACCTGCGCACACAAACACACACACCTCAGGAATCAGTAGATCAGGGGTCACCAACGCGGTGCCCGCGGGCACCAGGTAGCCCGTAAGGACCAGGGGCCGTACTTATCAAGCTTCTTAGAGTGCCATTTTACACTTAAGTCCTGAGAATTTGCGAAATTTAGTCCTACTCTCAAACTTAAGAATAAAAGCTTTTTATCAACGTTCTTAAGTCTAAGAATCACTCCTACTCTCCACGATATTTAAGAGACCTTCAGCGGTGTCTTAAGTGGTTAGGAGTTGCCAGCAGGGGATGGCACTGAGGCGAGAGAGACGTGCGCGAACGTTCAGGGAACGGAACAATGTTTTGGTTTTTTTGATGACGAGCAGCTGATCAAACGGTATCGTTTAGACAGAGCGGATATTATTTTTGTCACAGATTTAATACTTTTCGATTCCTTGTTGGTTTCTGCATGTGTCTGCAGTGGGCTAGTATACAGTATATAGAGCCACCCACACCAGTTTCAAATTAGTTGCCTAATTAATGAATTGGAAAGAAAATGTTATGACAGTAGCGTATGTGTGTGGCCGTGAGGTGAGTGACGTCAGTGAGTGTGTGGGCGATAGAAGAGGGAGCGGTAGCGTGAGTGCCGGCGGGGACTAGTTTGTTTTGTATTATTTTGTAGTTTATTGTCAAAATATACACTCCCATTGTCCACTTAAATATTTCCAAGATATTTCTTTATTCTTAGACAACGGATTCCCTTCCGTGATTGGTCATTTCTATGGACACAGAAATGACGTCACCTAAAATTCCGTTTACGGCACATAGTAATGTCGTAATTCAGCTCTGAGTGTGACACTTAAGATTCAGTCCTACACTTCGCTGAAAGTGTGAGTAAGACGCTTGATAACTAACTTTTAAGTGCAGCTTTCAGCGAAGAATTTATTTACTCTTAAGTCAACTCTTAGCAGACTTCTTAGGAGTAATTCTGAGAAGCTTGATAAGTACGGCCCCAGATGAGTAGCCCGCTGGCCTGTTCTAAAAATAGCTCAGATAGCAGCACTTACCAGTGAGCTGCCTCTATTTTTTGAATTTTATTTATTTACTAGCAAGCTGGTCTCGCTTTGCCTGACATTTTTGATTCTAAGAGAGACAAAACTCAAATAGAATTTGAAAATCCAAGAAAATATTTTAAAGACTTGGTCTTCACTTGTTTAAATAAATTCATTATTTTTTTTACTTTGCTTCTTATAAATTTCAGAAAGACAATTTTAGAGAAAAAATACAACCTTAAAAATGATTTTAGGATTTTTAAACACATATACCTTTTTACCTTTTAAATTCCTTCCTCTTCTTTCCTGACAATTTAAATCAATGTTCAAGTAAATTAATTTTTTTTCATTGTAAAGAATAATAAATACATTTTAATTTAATTCCTCATTTTAGCTTCTGTTTTTTCGACAAAGAATATTTGTGAAATATTTCTTCAAACTTATTATGATTAAAATTCAAAAAAATTTATTCTGGCAAATCTAGAAAATCTGTAGAATCAAATTTAAATCTTAGTCTTTTGAATTTCTTTTAAAATTTTTGTTCTGGAAAATCTAGAAGAAATAATGATTTGTCTTTGTTAGAAATATAGCTTGGTCCAATTTGTTATATATTCTAACAAAGTGTAGATTGGATTTTAACCCATTTAAAACATGTCATCAAAATTCTAAAATTAATCTTAATCAGGAAAAAATACTAATGATGTTCCATAAAAAGATTCGAATTAGCTAGTTTTTCTCTTCTTTTTTTTCGGTTGAATTTTGAATTTTAAAGAGTCGAACTTGAAGATAAACTATGTTTCAAAATTTTATTGTCATTTTTTTTCGTGTTTTCTCCTCTTTTAAACCGTTCAATTAAGTGTAAATATCATTAATTATTAATAATAACAGAGTTAAAAGGTAAATTGAGCAAATTGGCTATTTCTGGCAATTTATTTAAGTGTGTATCAAACTGGTAGCCCTTCGCATTAATCAGTACCCAAGAAGTAGTTCTTGGTTTCAAAAAGGTTGCTGACCCCTGCAGTAGATGAACGACACACTTCAACAACAACAACAAGTACCAACTTCACACTAAACTGCCTCTGAAGATTACGGGAAAAAACAAGAGATTACAAAATCCATGTTAAATGTAAACAAAACTACTTTTTAAAAGGTTGAACAAAAGACAATGACTTTTTGATGTTGGGTTATTTACAGAATAAATATTCTAATTCGGTGTTTAGTAAAAATGTTCTGTGATATCGATTGAAGACTAACTTGACATCAGTGATAAAGAACATGTAAAATATAATTTAATGTGTTTTTGGACAGCTTTTCTACAAGAAATACCTATGTTAAGTTCAGTATTTATGAAAAATGTATGGCAAAAAAAAGCATACGTGTTGGGGCGTTTGCGTAAATCGAAAAAACCCCGAAAACATTGTGTTTGTGTAAAGCGAAAACACACCTCTTCCGATCTGCTTTTAACCTGTGATTAGTGTTCTGCGTCTTGTAATGTCCCGTGTTATTATGTTTTTTACTATGTACTGCTTTTATATTTCCTGTGTTATGTATTATTACTTTTAACTGTTTTGTATTTAAATTTTTATCCTGTAAAGCATCTTTGAGTACCCTGAGAAGCGCTATAACAAATAAAATGTATTACTGTGCATTTGTGTAAAGCGTAAAAAACCCGAAAACATTGAGCGTTTGCATGAAGCGAAAAAAAAAACCAAAAACTTTGGGCGTTTGCGTAAAGCAGAAAAACCTTCAGACATTCTGGGTTTGTGTAAAGCAAAAAAAAAAAAAAATTGGCCGTTTGCGTGAAGCGGAAAAACAAAACGCAGAACATTAGGCGATTTCGTAAAGCGGTAAAAACAGAACATTAGGTGATTCCGTAAAGGAAAAAAAACAAGACAACAACATTGGGTGTTTGCATAAAGGGTAAAAAAACAAAAAAACATTGGACGTTTGTGTAAAGCGAGAAAAAAAAAACGGAAACATTGTGCGTTTGCATAAAGCCAAAAAACCCACCCCAAAAAAATTGTGCATTTGCATGAAGCGGGAAAAAAACCTCGAAAACTTTGGGCGTTTGTATAATGCAGAAAAACCCTCAGACAGTCAGGTTTTGTGTAAAGCAAAAAAACCCCCAAAAAAACACAGAACATTGGGCGTTTGCGTGAAGCGGAAAAACCCCAAAACATTGTGCGTTTGTGTTAAGCGAAAACATTGTGCATTTGTGTAAAGCAAAAAAAAAAACGAAAACATTGTGCGTTTGCATAAAGCCAAAAAACCCACCCTGAAAACATTGAGCGTTTGCATGAAGCGAAAAAAAAACCCAAAAACTTTGGCCGTTTGCATAAAGCAGAAAAACCCTCAGACAGTCGGGGTTTGTGTAAAGCAAAAAAATAAATAAACGAAAACATTGTGCATTTGCGTAAAGCGAAAACATTGTGCATTTGTGTAAAGCAAAAAAAAAAACGAAAACATTGTGCGTTTGCATAAAGCCAAAAAACCCACCCCGAAAACATTGAGCGTTTGCATGAAGCGAAAAAACCCCAAAAAACTTTGGCCGTTTGCATAAAGCAGAAAAACCCTCAGACATTCGGGGTTTGTATAAAGCAAAAAAATAAACGAAAACATTGTGCGTTTGCGTAAAGCGAAAACATTGTGCATTTGTGTAAAGCAAAAAAAAACGAAAACATTGTGCGTTTGCATAAAGCCAAAAAACCCACCCCGAAAACATTGAGCGTTTGCATAAAGCGAAAAAAAAAAAAAAACTTTGACCGTTTGCGTAAAGCAGAAAAACCCTTAGACATTCGGGGTTTGTGTAAAGCAAAAAAATAAATAAACGAAAACATTGTGCGTTTGCGTAAAGCGGAAAAAACGCAGAACATTAGGCGATTTCGTGAAGCGGAAAACAGAACATTAGGCGATTGCGTAAAGCTTGTGCGTTTGCGTAAAGTGAAAGAAAAAAAAACTTTGGGCATTTGCGTAAAACGGGAAAACGCAGAACAATGGCCGTTTGTGTAAAAAATGCCGAACATTGGGTGTTTGCTTAAAAAAAACATTGTGCTTTTGTAATAAAGGGGAAAAAACCCCAAAACATTGGACGTTTGTGTAAAGCGAAAACATTGTGCACTTGCTTTAATAAAAAACTAAAATTTTGGGCGTTTGCGTAAAGTGAAAAAAAAAACCCCGAAAACATTGTGCGTTTGCGTAAAGCAGATAAAAAAACGGAAGTGGAAAAAACGCCGAACATTAGGCGATTTCGTAAACCTTGTGCGTTTGCGTAAAGTGAAAGAAAAAAAAACTTTGGGCATTTGCGTAAAACGGGAAAACGCAGAACAATGGCCGTTTGTGTAAAAAATGCCGAACATTGGGTGTTTGCTTAAAAAAAAAAAAAAGAAGCCGAACATTGGGCGTTTGCATAAAGCGGACAAAACGCCCAACATTAGGCGATTGGGTAAAGCGGAAAAAACATACAGTGGGCGTTTGCGTAAAGCGGAAAAACGTACGTTGGTCACTCGCATAAATAAATTTTAAAAATTATACAGTGGGCATTTGCGCAAAAAAAAAATAATCTTACACTGGGCATTTGCGCAAAGAACAAAATCGTACATTGGGCATTTGCACCTAAAACAATTTTTGCACATTTGGCATTTGCGCAACAAAAAGCGCAACAACAAAAAAATCGTACATTGGGCTTTTGCGCAAAAAAAACAACAACAAAAAAATCATACATTGGGCATTTGCATAAAGCGGACAAAACGCCCAACATTAAGCGATTGCGTAAAGCGGAAAAAACATACAGTGGGCGTTTGCGTAAAGCGAAAAAACGTATGTTGGTCACTCGCGTAAATAAATAAAAAAACGATACATTGGGCATTTGCACAAAAAGAAAAAAATCATGCATTGGGCATTTGCGCAAAAAAAAAATTCATCGTACATTGGGCATTTACGCAAAAAAAATAAATCGTACATTGGGCATTTGCACACAAAAAAATTGTACACTGGGCATTTGCGCCAAAAAAAAAACGTACACTGGGCATTTGCACACAAAAAAAAAAAAAAAAAAAAAAAAAAAATCATACATTGGGCATTTGCGCAACTAAAAAATTGTACATTAGGCATTTGTGCAAAAAAAAACAACAAATTGTCCATTGGGCTTTTGTGTAAAAAGAAAAAAATGGTACATAGTGTATATAAAAGGGTGGATGTGATCATCATGTTTGATGAAATAGTTGGCCATCAATGATTATGCATCCATTTGGAAAGTCACCCTTTGTGGGGCCAAACTAATAAAGACTCCGCGGGTCCATTTTGGCCCGGGGCCCCCACTTTAGGCACACTTTCTCTAAACTGACCTCAGTCATCATAAAAAAACAAGTAGATTACATTGATCTTTTTGTCTTGTGGTCTACACAAAAAACACGTTACATTATTCAAAGACAATTTAGAGAGTTTGCAATGTAAAAAAAATTTAAATTTAAATTTAAAAAAGTATATATATATATATATACACATATATATATATATACATATATATATATATATATACATATATATATATATATATATATATATATATACGTATATATATATACATATATATATACATATATATATACATATACATATATACATATACATATATATATACATATACATATATACATATATATATATACATATATATATACATAAATACATACATATATACATACATACATACATACATACATACATACATACATACATACATACATACATACATACATACATACATACATACATACATACATACATACATACATACATACATACATACATACATACATACATATATATATATATATATATATATATATATATATATATATATATATATACATATACATATATATATATATATCTCTGTTGGGTTTAGAAAAAAAACAACAAAAAAAACATTGGTTTGAGGACTAAATTGACTTCAGTGATTCCAAAAAACATTTACAGGTACTTAAAATCTCAAATTAAATTGTAGTTAAAACCATTTGGGTGATTAAAGACAATTGAGTCTACAAAAAAACATTTATATTAGTTTACGTGAAAAAAACATTGAATATTCTGAATTGCCTTCGATTACGAAAACCACGGTCAATTCCTAGTGAACTTGTCATTGATATTAAAAAACGTTCCGTTCTTCAGACGATTAAGAGACTTTTTGAGGTTTACAACAAAAGCCTACAATTAGGTTCGGTATTGTCGGGGAAAAACCTTGCCAAACATACTTAAGCCGCTTACTAGAGAAGAGAAAATGACTAAGTCAACTTCGATGATTACGAGAAACTAAATTGTCTTTGATGGTTTGATGGAATACTTTTTTTTTTCAGCGGTAAGAAGAAAAGCTTACCTTCAGATTGCCCTTAGTGGTGAAGGCCCGGCCGCAGATGTTGCAGGCAAAAGGCTTCTCCCCGGTATGAGTGCGCTCGTGGATCTGCAGGGCGCTGGCCGAAGAGAAGTTCTTGGCGCAGACGTTACAAACGTGCTGCTTGGCGGACCGACGAGGAGTGGCCGACAGAGAAGGTGGCCCCGCCCCCTGAGGCATCGGAGAGCCGAACAAACCGTGGCTGCCCAACGGGTTCTCTGGCATCTTCATCTCCAGACCGGCCAGACCTGAGGGTATCCTCATGAAAGACATGCTACTGGGGCCTGTCGATGGAAGACCCCCATTAGATCAGGTAAAAAGCCCAAACTACAAACTCATCGACTTACCGTATTCTCCGTTTGTGAACGTCACACCGGGCTCTTCTTTGATGGCTTTCGGGGTGAAGCTGCTGGAAGCTGTGAGGTCTAGAGCCCCGCCGGATTCATTCACAACTTGGGATGAACCATCAAGATCTGTTTTGGGATAAATCCTGGAAAACTCCTCTGGGGCAGATTCAGGAAGGTTGAAGCTACTCGCACCGTTGTTGACGGGGGAAGCCGAACGAAACGTAACGGTTGAGTCAGACATTCCCGGGCTGCGGTCGTTCTGGTACTCCTGTTGTCTGGGAGCAGATGGCGAGTCTTTGGGCGTTCCTTCGCTCTCCAAATGCGCGCTGCTTTGTCCTCGGAGTGCGAGAGCAGAGGTGAGGTTCTTCAGGATATCCAAGCTGGAGAACATGGCAGGAGGGCCGTCGTGTTTCTGTTCGTCGGTCACCGGCGGAAAGGAATCAACGTTCTCGTCTGGCTTCGGAAGGTTACTCTCCGGTTCAGGGTCTTCCATGCTGGCTTCAAAACCGTTGACCTCCATTGACTTCTCCTTTAGGGAAGGCTCGGTGGCTTCCGTCGGAGCCTCAAAGTTGTTTTCCGCTATCGGGGTGTTGGGGATTTGTCCGCCCATGTGCATGCGGATGTGTTGCTGTAGGACCACAGCATTGGTGAACTTCTTCTGGCAGATGGGACAGGAGTGCTGCATTTTGAGGGGCGTACTGGCCCTGTGCACGCCGTAATGAGCCTTCAGGTTGCCTTTGGTGGAGAAGGCACGTCCGCAGATCTTGCACTTGTACGGCCTCTCTCCGGTGTGCGTGCGATAATGCATCTTCAACGAGCTTTGGCAGCTGAGGATCCTGTGGCAGATGACGCACTCGTTGGGGTCGTTGGTCCGCTTTTCCAAGCCGTCCACCATCTGCTGGAGCTTCGCAGTCCCCGAGCTGTGCTCCCCGCCGTTCATATGATGCAGTGGTGCCAGGAGTTCCTTCGCATCCTTCTGGTTGTGCTCCATCGTCGTCTCTTGGCTGAAGATGTTTGAGGAAACAGATAGGGAGCTATCACTAGTTGACGGGGTGGGTCTCTGGGAAAAGGGGTCTCCTCCGAAGCCTTCGAAGGTGGTCTTGAATCCTGATAATGATGAGGAATGAAAGCCTGGAGCCGGATGACCGACTGGCGGTTTAAGCTCGTTGGATTCATCCATTGGCACGGACATGCCAAAGGGAATACCGCTGCTGGTGGGAATGTTGTCGAGGTGTTCCGGCACAGGATGAGGGTTCATGGTGATATTGGGATATTTGTCCTTATGCCTCTGGAAATGCACTTTCAAGTTTCCTTTGGTGGTGAAGCGGTTCCCGCAGATGTTGCACTTAAAGGGCCTCTCCCCCGTGTGGGAACGCAAGTGGATCTGCAGAGCGCTGTCGTTCCCGAAGCTCTTGCCGCAGTACTTGCACTTGTGCTTGTATAACGAGTCGCCGTTCTTGGCCTCCACCGGAATAGCGAGCAGCTTTCCCTTTGCTTTTTTGGAGTCCATCCCTGCTTGGATGCTGCTAAAGGAGCCCGGGAACGCCACCGCGCCTGCCGACTCCGAGAGCAGGGCTGGCAAACGGCCAGATTGATCCGGAATGCCTTTCAAAATGTCCATTTTGGAGGCCATTGTACTGAGTCCTCCAGGCCCAGATGCTGAGATGCTAGCAGCTAGAGGCCCTTTAGCGGTCTTCAACGCCTCCAGCGACAGGCTTTGACTACCAGTCCGTTTTCCTATCAAGGCTGCTGCAGCAGACAGCTGTTGAGAGAGATGAGCCCCCAGAGCTTTGAGGGGATCCACTGCTGTCGACTGGAGACTAGTCGGAGTCATCATGGCAACCTGGATTCTGATCTGTTCCGTGATCTGGATTTGCTGGAGCTGCTGCTGCTGGAGGCACACCAGCTGCTCCAAGATCATGGGGAGGACCTGCATGGCTTCCTGCGACTGATTCGAAGACGTCATGGAATCCTGCATCTCAGGGCAAGGCTGGAAGTTGGTCTCAGGACTGGCAGACAGATCGCCGTGGTCCTCCTCGGCCCTTTCCGCCTGATCCCCGTTGGCGACCGACATGTTGCTGGAGCGGCTGTCGTCGTGGTCGCTGCCGGGGGAACCTCGGGAGTATTCCTCAAGGCCCTCGTTGCCGTCGCCGTCCCTCATGATCAGCACCCGGTGGTTCTTGGCGCAGTTTTGCTCGTGCTCGACGAATTCGGCTTCGTCGAAGAACTCGGCGCAGCACTTGGCGCAGATCTTGGTCTGGTCCATCCTGAACCTCTTCACTTGGCCACAGCCGCCCGCCTCCTCAGCCGAGTCATCTAGGGGGATCCCTAAAGGGGGGTGGAAATATTTGAAAATGAAGATCTGACGACAAAACAGTTTACGGACGATCAAGCGTGAGTCAGTACGGAGAGTTTACGGTTAAAAATAAAGTCAATCGTGGTTTGGGTTTTAAGGGAAAGGGTGTGAATAATTTACTGACTTTAAAATGGTACTGTTTCGACTTGCAATTTTTGAAAATGCCAATAAAAATGTTGGATTAAAAATAAAGTCAACCCACTGCGCTTTTATCCAAAAGGCCAGCAGGGGGCAACCATTCACCTTCAACATGACCCAGAACAATGTGTAGGAAGACAAAGCAGCATGGCTCCTAAAAAAAAAAAAATAAAAAAAAAAAAAAATAAAAAAAAAAATTACAAAAATAATTAAAGAAAAAAAAAAAGGCTACAAAACCAATTAATTTTTTGATATGAATGAGGCGGAATCTCTATGCGTTTTGATTTATAATTTTTCCATACAGGTACCAAAAAAAATGTAAAAAAATAAAATTAAAAGTTGTGTGCGTTACAATAAAAAGCACCGTTTTAGGGTGTCTGCCAAACAGGCCGTTGCGCAACAACCGGGTGTATTGTAAATGCAAATGCAATGTGTGGGGGGTTGAGAGAAGATTGCAGGACCACCTGTTTGCATTTGCCCAAAAGAAACTGTTGGACTTGATAATTGCCCAGCAGGGAGGGAAGGCCACTAAACAAAAAAAAAAAAAAAAAAGTTGCATTACAATACTACACAATCCAATGGGGGGGAGGGAGGGACTGGGGGGCTGTGAAATTTGCGCACAATACACCGCAATCTGTAATCTTATCTGGGGGGGAAAAAAGTTTGCAATTTCTCAAAAAAAAAAAAAAAAAAAACCTCAGAGCGGCCACTTGGGGGCGCCTGACCTGCATCACCTTTAGTGTGGCGTAAGACACGAGGTCAGCAGCAACACACAAAAAGTCGACATTATTAATGTTGCCTTTGTTGTACTTCACTCAAATAAAATAACACCACGGACATAAATAAAACTGGCGTTTATATTTGAATGTTGACAGAGTACTGTAGATTTTTAAAAAAAAGGTCCCCACCCAACAGGCTCCACAAGAAAAGGGCCACTTTGCTCCATCCCCCACCCGCCGACATACCTACCAAAGGAAACAGTCATGCATTAAACTGGGGGATTTATTGCCTTTGGCTCGGCTTACGAGAGTCCCGTTTCACTGTCTTTTGGTGTAAGGGGGGTGACTTTTGTTTAAAAAAAAAAGTTAACAATGAATAAACGCCATTTAATTCAAGTGAGCGCGATTAAGGGCATCGTTTAAGACGTAATGCTCGATTCAGGAGTGCAGATTCGTCACAATCAGCGACCAAAAAATATATATATATTTTTAATTTTTTTTTAATTACAGGAAGTATGTCTTTTAAAAAAAAAAAAAAAGAAAAAAAAAAGTATTACGTCCAAAGAGTTTTGTGGTGCGACTCCGTTCAAATCAACAGGTAAGTTGAATGAAATGAGTCGGCACTTTCGACAGAAAAAGTGACTCCCCCCACCCCATACCTGGACCCGTTCAAACTTTGCCATTCCGAGACACAAACATCCAAAAAAACGTGCGAAAGTTAAAGCCTGCAACTCACCATGGTGGCTGCAGGAGGAGGAAGAAGAGGAAGAAGAAGAAGAGGGAGGCTCGTCCGAGTTGATGTGCTGCGGCTTGGCTTGCTTGCGCCTCGACATGGTGCAACCATCTGCGCCAAACAAGAAGTTCCGCACAATTATCCTCCTCTTCTTCTACTAATTCTTCTGCAACAAAAAAAAAAAAAAGGGGGGGGGGGGAAACCAAAAACGACCCCCCACTCTCCTCAAGTGGAAATGCGCATGTCAAGGTGATTATTATGATCAATAATGCATTGCGATTTATCACAGGGGCTCTGACAGCTGATTGGCTTGACGTCATTATGCAAATGAGCCGACCTCCGCCCCGCCCAGTTCATTGACCAGAGCGGTGGGGGGGCGGGAGGAGGCCTGCCAGTGGCCGGCCTGCCTGCATGGAGGGCCGGCCTGCCTGCATGGAGGGCCGGCCCCAATTCTGCTCGTTCGGGAGGTGGGCGGATCGATTCAAGTATCGACATATTGGATACCAAGGGGAGTATCAATACTAGCGTGCCTGCAATATATATATATATATATATATATATATATATATATATATATATATATATATATATATATATATATATATATATATATATATATATATATGTGTGTACTTTTACCAAATTTATTTTTATTTTTATGCTGGTCTGTGTGTGTCCAAAGTGTGGCCCCGGGGAGACATTTGCATATTGGCCCGCAGCATATTAATAAAATCAAACACAAAATCAACAGAGAAAATGTGACATTAATGACACAAAAGATGAAATTTTGATACACTTTTTCACCGACAACAAAAAGCTAACACAAGCTTTTGTTTTTAAATATATACATATATATATATACTGTATATAACGCAAGCTTTTGTCTTTAAATATACAGTATATATATCTATATATATATATATATATATATATATATATATATATATATATATATATATATATATATATATCTATATATATATAGATATATATATAGATATATTAAAGATTAAAGATTAAAGTACCAATGATTGTCACACACACACTAGATGTGGTGAAATTTGTCCTCTGCATTTGACCCATCCCCTTGGGAAACAGTGGGCAGCAGCAGCGCTGCGCCCGGGAATCATTTTGGTGATTTAACCCCCAACTCCAACCCTTGATGCTGAGTGCCAAGCAGGGAGGTAATGGGTCCCATTTTTATAGTCTTTGGTATGACTCGGCTGGGATTTGAACTCTAACCTACCGATCTCAGGGCTACTGTATATATATACTGTGTATATA
>NC_084737.1:6628289-6648289 GCF_033978785.1 Entelurus aequoreus | reverse complement strand
TTTGTTGTCGGTGAAAAAGTGTATTAAAATTTCTGCTTTTGTGTCATTAATTTTTTTTCGGTAAAATACACATTTATTTATGAACAAATGAACAATAAATGAGACAATGAACATAAATATATTCCTTATATGCAAAACGCAATTGTGCAAAATAAACAAAACCCAGGCACACCAGCTGCTCCAAGATCATATATTATATATGGACACACCTTCTCATCAAATGTGTTTTCTTTATTTCCATGACTATTTACATTGTAGATTGTCAAAACTATGAATGAACGCATGTGGAGTTATGTACTTAACAAAAAAAGGTGAAATAACCGAAAACATGTTTTATATTCTAGTTTCTTCAAAATAGCCACCCTTGGCTCTGATTACTGCTTTGCACACTCCTGGCATTCTCTCCATGAGCTTCAAGCACACCTGTGAAGTGAAAACCAATTCAGATGACTACCTCTTGAAGCTCATGGAGAGAATGCCAAGAGTGTGCAAAGCAGTAATCAGAGCCAAGGGTGGCTATTTTGAAGAAACTAGAATATAAAACATGTTTTCAGTTATTTCACCTTTTTTTGTTAAGTACATAACTCCACATGTGTTCATTCATAGTTTTCATGTGACAATCTACAATGTAAATAGTCATGGAAATAAAGAAAACACATTGAATGAGGAGTGTCCAAACTTTTGACCTGTACTGTATGTATATATATATATTTTTAATTTATTATTATTATTATTTTTTTGAATTTTGAATTTGAATTTTTATTTTTATTTTATTTAAAAAAAAAAAAAAAAATCTGTACTCAGCTTGTTTTTTTTAACGAAACAAAAAAATATATCACAATGTTTTCATAATTGCCGGAAAAATAAAATAAATATTGTTACAATACAATACAAAATAATGACAAATAGATCAATAAACAATCCATCAGGATATTTACTGTAGTTTTTTTCTGAATTTTTTTAAAAATGTATTTATTTATTCGTCTTACTTTATCATATATACTTTATTATTTATTCATTTTCTTCATTAACCTCACTGTAAAATTGTCCATTGTAAATTCACAGTACATTACTGGCTGATAATTCCATTACTTTCAACATTAATCCATTCATCTTCTTCTGCTTATCCGAGGTCGGGTCGCGGGGGCAGCAGCCTAAGCAGAGAAGCCCAGACTTCCCTCTCCCCAGCCACCTTGTCCAGCTCCTCCCGGGGGTTTCTCGACGCGTTCCCAGGCCATCCCCAAAGTGTCCTGGGTTTTCCCCGTGGCCTCCTACTGGTCGGACGTGTAATTTCCCATATAGTTAAATGCTGTGTATTTTTTAATCCTCATTTTCTGTAAGTTTACAGTACATTTTGACTGTGAAATAATGCTGTCAAATCCTGGTGAATATTTACTTACAGTGCATGTTTTTTTTAACCTTCCTGAGACCCAGCAATGCATTATGGGTAAAGGACCTGCTTCCTCCTAACATAAACAACTGATGGTTCGTCCAAACAAATAGACGTCCTCCGTCCTGCCGCTGGCATCTTTTATGACCGCGAGAGAAGTTATTTTTTAGGATTTATTCAACAGTTTTGGTAACATTCCTTTTTTAGGTGCCCTGAGATGGAAATGAAAGTTAAAATGCCATTTTTTTAAACTTCAGATGGTAATGGAAGTATTCAAGGAGCAATATTTATGATCTTTTGTGTCTGTTTGACTTAAATATATACATACGTTTCCTCTCAAAACAAAGACAATGGATCATCAATAGATACTGTTGTCCACTGTAAAGGACATTCCGTGATAAGTAACACATTTTTTCCACCCAATTATATAACTGGTATGTTCCGATGTCTGGGGAGGTTCAACCAGTGAAACCAGTTCATACCAATCTATGAACTGGCTTTTTTTTTTTTTTTTTTTTGGAGTACGGTCAGGTCAGGTGAGGCTTTTTGAACGCCATTAAGGTTCTATAAAGTACATTTATCATAAATTTAAAAAAATAAAAAAACTCAAATCAACACGATGCAAACGAGTATTTAAATGTTGCATTGTGATGCATTCATGGTGCTAAGGCACGACTTAACATGCCTAACGTCCCTTTTTCAGGATTTTATTGCTTTTCGTCAACGCAAAAAAAAAAAAAAAGTCAAATCAGCATCGGGTGTTGTTGACAAAAAAGGGAAAGTCTTGCAAAAAGTCCCAAGGAGTGGTTCTAGTTGACTCTACACGCTGACAACATGAGTACAAACAGTCAATATTGTGTGGTGGTTACCCAGACTCTGCACAAACAGGCTAAGGTAATACCAAAAAGTTGCGTCAAAAAGTGCATTAAAGACTCGTCCTGAAGCCGTCTGCACTCCAGAGACGCGCAGGAATTTCTTCTGGGCATACCAGTGACATTCCAAGTGTGGACTGCACAGACACTGCAGGTCAGCTGAGATCAAACACGTCCTGTGGGAACTTTTGGGAAGGACTGTGATTAGTTGGCTCTTATACTGCCGTGTGTACACTTTAATGGAGCCTTGAACTTAATAGTGACACTTTGGGACATAAAAACATGCATCATTACAAACAAACAGTCTTACAAAGACTATTATTACATCCACTGCTGTTTTTACACCTAATAGTGCCTTTATTGAACTAAACAGTGCCACATTTTGGTATAAAACATGATGGAATGCATTATTACAAACAATCAGTCCCACAATAACTTAATAGTGATATTATTTAACTAAACAGTGTCGCTTTCGGACATAAAAACATGTATTATTACAAACAAACAGTCATACAAAGACTATTATTAGATCCACTGCTGTTTTTATGCTTAAAAAGTGCCTTTATTTAACCAAACAGTGCCACATTTAGGCATAAAACAGGATGTAATGCATTATTACAAACAATCAGTCCTACAATAACATAATAGTGATATTATTAATATAAATAGTGCCACATTGGGACATAAAACATGTATTATTACAAACAATTATGATGGTTAAATAATTATTTAACCATCATGTTTTATGCCAACATTTTGGCATAAAACATGATGGAATGCATTATTACAAACAATCAGTCCTACAATAATAAAATAGTGATATTATTTAACTAAATAGTGCCACTTTGGGACATAAAAACATGTATTATTACAAACAAACAGTCCTACAATAACATAAAAGTGCCTATATTTAATTAAACAGTGCCACATTTTGGCATAAAACATGATGAAATGCATTATTACAAACAATCAATCCTACAATAACTTAATAATGCCATTATTTAACTAAATAGTGCCACTTTCTGGCATAAAAACATGTATTATTACAAACAAACAGTCCTACAATAACTTAAAAGTGCCTTTATTGAACTAAACAGTGCCACATTTTGACACAAAACATGATGGAACGCATTATTACAAACAATCGGTCCAACAATGACTTAATAGTGATATTATTTAACTTAATAGTGCCACTTTGAGACATAAAAACATGTATTATTACAAACAAACAGTCATACAAAGTGCCTTTATTGAACTAAACAGTGCCACATTTTGGTATAAAACATGATGTAATGCATTATTACAAACAATCAGTCCTACAATAACTTAATAATGCTATTATTTAAATAAATAGTGCCACTTTCGGACATAAAACATGTATTATTACAAACAAACAGTCATACAAAGTGCCTTTATCTAACTAAACAGTGCCACATGTTGACATAAAACATGATGAAATGCATTATTACAAACAATCAGTCCTACAATAACTTAAAAGTGCCATTATTTAACTAAATAGTGCCACTTTAGGACATAAAAACATGTATTATAACAAACAAACAGTCATACAAAGTGCCTTTATTGAACTAAACAGTGCCACATTTTGACATAAAACATGATGAAATGCATTATTACAAACAATCAGTCCTACAATAACTTAATAATGCTATTATTTATCTAAATAGTGCCACTTTCGGACATAAAACATGTATTATTACAAACAAACAGTCATACAAAGTGCCTTTATTGAACTAAACAGTGCCACATTTTGGCATAAAACATGATGGAATGCATTATTACAAACAATCAGTCCTACAATAACTTAATAGTGATATTATTTATCTAAATAGTGCCACTTTCTGGCATAAAAACATGTATTATTACAAACAATCAGTCCTACAATAATTTAAAAGTGCCTTTATTGAACTAAACAGTGCCACATTTAGGCATAAAACATGATGTAATGCATTATTACAAACAATCAGTCCTACAATAACATAATAGTGATATTATATAACTAAATAGTGCCACTTTGGGACATAAAAACATGTATTATTACAAACAAAGAGTCATACAAAGTGCCTTTATTGAACTAAACAGTGCCACATTTTGGCATAAAACACGATGAAATGCATTATTACAAACAATCAATCCTACAATAACTTAATAGTGATATTATTTAACTAAATAGTGCTACTTTGGGACATAAAAACATGTATTATTACAAACAATCAGTCCTACAATAACATAATAGTGCCTTTATTGAACTAAACAGTGCCACATTTTGGCATAAAACATGACGGAATGCATTATTACAAACAATCAGTCCTACAATAACTTAAAAGTGCCATTATTTAACTAAATAGTGCCACTTTAGGACATAAAAACATGTATTATTACAATCAAACAGTCATACAAAGTGCCTTTATTGAACTAAACAGTGCCACATTTTGGCATAAACATGACGGAATGCATTATTACAAACAATCAGTCCTACAATAACTTAAAAGTGCCATTATTTAACTAAATAGTGCCACTTTAGGACATGAAAACATGTATTATTTCAAACAAACAGTACTATAATAACATAAAAGTGCCTTTATCGAACTAAACAGTGCCACATTTTGACATAAAACATGATGGAATGCATTATTACAAACAATCAGTCCAACAATAACTTAATAGTGCCATTATTTAACTAAATAGTGCCACTTTGGGACATAAAAACATGTATTATTACAAACAGTCAGTCCTATAATAACTTAATAGTAATATTATTTAACTAAATAGTGCCACTTTGGGACATAAAAACATGTATTATTACAAACAAACAGTCCTATAATAACTTAATAGTAATATTATTTAACTAAATAGTGCCACTTTGAGACATAAAAACATGTATTATTGCAAACAAACAGTCATACAAAGACTATTATTACATCCACTGCTGTTTTTACATTTAATAGCAGAGGTGTGGACTCGAGTCACATGACTTGGACTCGAGTCATGAATTTGATGACTTTAGACTGGACTTGAGAAAATGTAAAGAGACTTGCAACTGGACTTAAGACTTTAACGTCAATGACTTGTGACTTCACTTGGACTTGAGCCTTTTGACTCGACAAGACTTGCTACTTTCCCCAAAACCCAAAGATGAAAAAGTTATTCAGGAGCGCTGCGTATCTTTCATTGTGTACTTGTGTGTGTGTGTGTGTGTGTGTGTGTGTGTGTGTGTGTGTGTGTCAGCGTGTTGTGCTGCCTGTCAGTTCAACACACATTTTCAATGGGAGACAGGTCCGGACTACAGGCAGGCCAGTCTAGTACCCGCACTCTTTTACTATGAAGCCACGTTGATGTAACACGTGGCTTGGCATTGTCTTGCTGAAATAAGCAGGGGCGGCCATGATAACGTTGCTTGGATGGCAACATGTGTTGCTCCAAAACCTGTATGTACCTTTCAGCATTAATGGTGCCTTCACAGATGTGTAAGTTACCCATGTCTTGGGCACTAATACACCCCCATACCATCACACATGCTGCCTTTTACACTTTGCGCCTAAAACAATCCGGATGGTTCTTTTCCTCTTTGGTCCGGAGGACACGACGTCCACAGTTTCCAAAAACGTGGACTCGTCAGACCACAGAACACTTTTCCACTTTGTATCAGTCCATCTTGGATGAGCTCAGGCCCAGCGAAGCCGACTGCGTTTCTGGGTGTTGTTGATAAACGGTTTTCGCCTTGCATAGGAGAGTTTTAACTTGCACTTACAGATGTAGCGACCAACTGTAGTTACTGACAGTGGGTTTCTGAAGTGTTCCTGAGCCCATGTGGTGATATCCTTTACACACTGATGTCGCTTGTTGATGCAGTACAGCCTGAGGGATGGAAGGTCACGGGCTTAGCTGCTTACGTGCAGTGATTTCTCCAGATTCTCTGAACTCTTTGATGATATTACAGACCGTAGATGGTGAAATCCCTAAATTCCTTGCAATAGCTGCTTGAGAAATGTTGTTCTTAAACTGTTCAACAATTTGCTCACGCATTTGTTGACAAAGTGGTGACCCTCGCCCCGTCCTTGTTTGTGAATGACTGAGCATTTCATGGAATCTACTTTTATACCCAATCATGGCACCCACCTGTTCCCAATTAGCCTGCACACCTGTGGGATGTTCCAAATAAGTGTTTGATGAGCATTCCTCAACTTTATCAGTATTTATTGCCACCTTTCCCGACTTCTTTGTCACGTGTTGCTGCCATCAAATTCTAAAGTTAATGATTATTTGCACAAAAAAAAAATGTTTATGAGTTTGAACATGAAATATGTTGTCTTTGTAGCATATTCAACTGAATATGGATTGAAAAGGATTTGCAAATCATTGTATTCCGTTTATATTTACATCTAACACAATTTCCCAACTCATATGGAAACGGGGTTTGTATATAAACACCTGAAAGTCTTTATATCAGCTAAAACCACCAATCTGTTTCACTGGATTCAGAATAAAACCAAATTCTGTCTTACCCAACAATGTTAGTATTTGAATATTGTTACTTGAAGACTTATTCCTGGGTAAAATTATACTGTTAAGAAAGTATTGTCTTGTTCTTTGCCTAAAATGAGAATGCATCATAATCAGGGGCGGCTGGTGAATTCTGTTTTAGGTGGGGCTGAAAGTTTGTAAAGCAAACCCCTTTAGGGGGGGTCATCCTCCCCCAGAAGATTTATTTGTGATGTTTACATACAAATATTGAAGGTCTTTGCTCCTTCTCAACTCTGTGGTAATATACGTTAATGTTAAATCTTACTCGTGAAAAGTAATCCCCCCGATTCCTACGTTCAACAGTCCGCTCATTTGAGCAGGAAAACGCTGAACGCCATCTTTGTTTTCTACCTGTCAACTGGCACTCTAAAGGCCTACTGAAATGACATTTTCTTATTTAAACGGGAATAGCAGATCCATTCTATGTGTCATACTTGATCATTTCGCGATATTGCCATATTTTTGCTGAAAGGATTTAGTAGAGAACATCGACGATAAAGTTCGCAACTTTTGGTCGCTGATAAAAAAAAGCCTCGCCTGTACCGGAAGTAGCGTGACGTTGTCAGTTGTTCACTCCCTCATATTTTCCTATTGTTGTCAACGCAGCTAGAGCGATTCGGACCGAGAAAGCGACGATTACCCCATTAATTTGAGCGAGGATGAAAGATTCGTGGATGAGGAACGTTAGAGTGACGGACTAGAAAGCAGTGAAATACATATCTTTTTTGGCTCTGACCGTAACTTAGGTACAAGCTGGCTCATTGGATTCCACACACTCTCCTTTTTCTATTGTGGATCACGGATTTGTATTTTAAACCACCTCGGATACTATATCCTCTTGAAAATGAGAGTCGAGAACGCGAACTGGACATTCACAGTGACTTTTATCTCCACGACAATACATCGGCGAAGCACTTTAGCTACGGAGCTAACGTGATAGCAGATAGAAACAAAAGAAATAAGCCCCTGACTGGAAGGATAGACATAAAATCAACAATACTATTAAACCATGGACCTGTAACTACACGGTTAATGCTTTCCAGCTTGGCGAAGCTTAACAATGCTGTTGCTAACGACGCCATTGAAGCTAACTTAGCAACGGGACCTCACAGAGCTATGATAAAAACAATAGCTCTCCACGTACGCCAGCCAGCCCTCATCTGCTCATCAACACCCGTGCTCACCTGCGTTCCAGCGATCGACGGAGCGACGAAGGACTTCACCCGATCACAGATGCGGTCGGCGGCCCGGAGACGGAGGAAGTCAAGGTGAGGTCGGCGGCTAGCGTCGGATAGCGCATCTGCTATCCATCTCAAAGTCCTCCTGGTTGTGTTGCTGCAGCCAGCCGCTAATACACCAAACCCCACCTACAACTTTCTTCTTTGCTGTCTTCATTGTTTATTAAACAAATTGCAAAAGATTCACCAACACAGATGTCCAGAATACTGTGGAATTTTGAGATGAAAACAGAGCTTTCAATACAATATATGTATAAAAAAGATACATTTAGGCCTCCACTCAGGCTTGATCCCGGGGACCCCAAAAGGTTTTGGTCAAAAAAAATATTACAAATGTGTCATTATTTAGTATTATTATTATTATTCGAGGTTTAAATCTCTAGATCAACATGAAGGTCTATCTGTCAATAAAACGCTTTTAAAGATTTAAGTTGTATGCCATTTTTGTCAAGGAAAATCTTGTTTTTTTAATGGAAAAAACCCCAAAATATGCAATATTTTCCCCCAATAAAATTTTAAAGTGGAATATTTGAAATTATATAATAATTGGAGTCTTAAAAAAGGTCAATAACTCATAACAACATTGATTTTAATTCATTATTTTTTTGAGCAATGACGCTTAAAAAAAAAAAAAAAAAAAGTCCCACTAAAATGATTGGGGATCCAAAATGGTCCTGCTCAGTAAAGTTGAAAAAAATAAATCCAACATTCTTTTTAAACTTTTACCACAATAGTCTCGAGATCAACTTCAGATCCATCCGTCAATTATAAGTTTTATTGTTGTTTATGTTTTTTGTTTGTTCGTTTTAGGCCCTTTTTAAAAAAACTTTGTTTTTTAAATGGCAACCAAAAAATATCTCAAAGTGGAATATTTAATGTGACGTAATTGGAGCCTTGAATAGGTCAATAATTCATAATGACATTGATTTTGATTCATTATTGTTTTTTAAAGAAAGAAACTTTGTGTTATTAGAGTAAATAATGCAACATTTTCTTGTTACATTTCACCTGTTTGCTCTTTTATAACACTTTTTATATTTTTTTCATCGTATTTTTAGAATGTGCCGTGGGGCCGTTAAAAAATGGCCCCCGGGCCGCACTTTGGACACCCCTGCTGTAAAGGAATGAGTGAAATGTTTCAAATGACTGATTAATTATGAAGTGCAATGTCAGCGCTATTTTTCTCCCTGCAATTTCAAATGCACTCATTTTAATAAATAAATACAGCGTTTGAAAAGCATACACAATCTGTGTAAATATATTAGTCCGTGGTTAAAAGGACTTGAAACTCCAAATGCAGGACTTGAGACTTTCCAGTCTTGACTTTGGACTTGACTTGGGACTTGAGGGCAGAGACTTGAGACTTACTTATGACTTGCAAAACAAAACTTAATAGTATCTTAATTTAACTAAAAAGTGCCACATTCTGGCATAAAAACATGTATGATGGAGTGATTGAATACAAACATGCAGCAATACAATGACTTTATAATGCAAGTTTTACACTTAATATTATATTTATTTACCTAAAAAGTGCAACATTCTGAAATAAAACACAAATGATGGAGTGTATTATTACAAACAAGCAGTTATACAATAACTACTATTAGATCTATTGCCATTTTTACACTTAATAGTGCCTTTATTTAACTAAAAAGTGCCACATTCTGGCATAAAAACTTGTATGATGGAGTGTATTATTACAATCATACAGTCATACAATGACTTTATAATGCATTTTTACACTTAATAGTACATTTATTTAACTTAAAAGTGCCACAGTCTGGCATAAAACATGTATGATGGAGTGTATTATTACAAACAAGCAGTTATACAATAACTACTATTAGATCTACTGCCATTTTTACACTTAATAGTACCTTTATTTACCTAAAAAGTGACACACTGGCATAAAAACATGTATGATGGAGTGTATTATTACAAACACGCAGCCATACAATGACTTTATAATGCAAGTTTTACACTTAATAGTGCCTTTATTTACCTAAAAAGTGCCACATTCTGGCATAAAAACATGTATGATGGAGTGTATTATTACAAACAAGCAGTTATACAATGACAATTATTAGCTTTACTACATTTTTTACACTTAATAGTGCCATTTTTGAACTAAACCGTGCTACCTTTTGGCATAAAAGACGTACGATGAAGCAGTCCTCCAATGACTATTATTAGACTATTGACTACATTTACTGACTAGTGTCTTACCGTGCTGCACAACTAAAGATGCACGATGACGTGCATTATGACAAGTAAGCAGCCATATTTATTTGAGTGTGTGTTGTATAACGAGGCGCTGATAAGACAAAGAAGGGAGGTCCAAACAACTCGGACCACCAAATGGTCTTGGAGGGCTCGGCTGAAGGTGAAAAAAGAAAAAGAAAAAGAGGGGAGTGCTGTCTAGACGCTTTATGGCCCCCCCAATAAGAAAGTATGCTTGAATACACTGTTTTGTTTCTTCTTCTGCGACTCTGTGCGCTCATACAACCACCCCCCCCCCCCCACCCCCCACACCCTCATACAACCACCACCCCCGTCCCCTGGGAAAGGAAAGAACTAAAATGGACTCAAATAGTCAAAAGTGATAAAACGTTGAATAATGGCACAGGATTGACCTACAATGATGTCATATATCATACAATTACAATCAAAATTATAACAAAAATCACATCAATATTATAATGGAGATAGAATATATCATTTTAAGACGAAGACAAAAGGTAAAAAAAAAAAAAAAAATTGATATGATATTACAACTAAAATAAAATTAGATAAAACTAAATAAATATTGCAAAAAAAATACAGTTAAGGCAAAAAAACATTTTTCAATGAATACAAAATAAAATGTATAAAAATAAAATAAAACATATAAGAGTGAAGACAAAATATTAAAACAAATACAATAACATTAAAACAACAACAAAATAAAATGAAGACAAAATATAATGTTAATACACATTTTAAAAAAGGATAAAATATACAATAAAAATATATGTTGATGAAAACAAATGACAAAAAATGCACTTTTTTTTTTATAAATAAAAATAGAATAAAAGAAAACTTTAAAAAAGATAAACAAGATATTAAAAAATGGATGGATGTAAAAAAAAAAATGAAGTAAAGTAAAAGTCTTTCCTATTCCGTGACTATTAAACAAAATGTGCTTCATTGCATTTTTATCTCAAGTGTCACTTAAGTTGAGGCTGCTTTTTTTTCATTTTTTCATTAATCATTTCTTTAAGACAAAATATTAAAATAAATACAATAACATTAAAATAACAACAACAAAAAATAATAAAATGAAGACAAAATAAAATATATGAATATACATTAAAAAAAAGGATAAAATATATAATACAAATATATCAATTAATGAAAACAAATGACATTGTTTATAAATAAAAATAGAATAAAAAAAACGTTAAAAATAGATAAACAAGATATTAAAAATGAATTAAGTAAAAGTGTTTCCTATTCCGTGACTGTTAAAAAAAAAGTGCTGTACTGCATTTTTATCTTAAGTGTCACTTAAGTTGAGGCTGCTATTTGTCATTACATTTTTTCATTTTTCATTTTTTCTTGAATCATTTCTTTAAGACAAAGTATCAAAATAAATACAATAACATTAAAACAACAAAAATTAAATGAAGACAAAATATAATATAAATATACATTTAAAAAAGGATAAAATATACAATATAAATATATATCAATGAAAACAAATGATTTTTTTTAATAAATAAAAATAAAATAAAAGAAACCTTGAAAAAAGATAAACAAGATATTAAAAATGAAGTAAAGTAAAAGTGTTTCCTATTCCGTGACTGTTAAAAAAAAAAGTGCTTCACTGCATTTTTATCTTAAGTGTCACTTAAGTTGAGGCTGCTTTTTTTTTCATTCAATTTTTTCATTTTTCATTTTTTCATTAATCATTTCTTTAAGACAAAATGTTAAAATAAATACAATAACATTAAAACAACAAAAAAATTAAATTAAGACAAAATATAATGTAAATATACATTTAAAAAAAGGATAAAATATACAATAAAAATATATAAATTAATGAAAACAAATGACATTGTTTATAAATGAAAATAGAATAAAAGAAACCTTAAAAAAAAAAAGATAAACAAGATATTAAAAATGAAGTAAAGTAAAAGTGTTTCCTATTCCGTGACTATTAAACAAAATGTGCTTCATTGCATTTTTATCTTAAGTGTCACTTAAGTTGAGGCTGCTATTTGTCATTAAATGTTTTCATTTTTTCATTAATCATTTCTTTAAGACAAAATATCAAAATAAATACAATAACATTAAAACAACAAAAAAATAAAATGAAGACAAAATATAATATAAATTTAAAAAAGGATAAAATATACAATAAAAATATATATCAATGAAAACCAATGAATTTTTTAAATAAATAAAAATAGAATAAAAGAAACCTTAAAAAAAGATAAACAAGATATTAAAAATGAAGTAAAGTAAAAGTGTTTCCTATTCCGTGACTGTTAAAAAAAAATGTGCTTCACTGCATTTTTATCTTAAGTGTGAGGCTGCTTTTTTTTCATTACATTTTTCATTTTTTCATTAATCATTTCTTTAAGACAAAATATTAAAATAAATACAATAACATTAAAACAACAAAAAAATACAATAATAAAATGAAGACAAAATATAATATAAATATACATTTAAAAAAGGATGAAATAGACAATAAAAATATATATCAATGAAAACAAATGAATTGTTTTTTTTAAATAAAATAGAATAAAAGAAACCTTAAAAAAAGATAAACAAGATATTAAAAATGAAGTAAAGTAAAAGTGTTTCCTATTCCGTGACTGTTAAACAAAATGTGCTTCATTGCATTTTTATCTTTAGTGTCACTTAAGTTGAGGCTGCTATTTTTTCCTTCTTCTTTAATGTTAAAAAAGTGAGCTAAAACTTTACACTTCACAAACCTTGAAGGATTTCCATGATTTCCTCTGGGAAGTCAAGTTTTAGGTCTTATTTTAACGACTTCTCACGCGGACACCGAGGAGCTTTCATCTTTTACTGCGTGCGTCTTTAAAAAAAAAAAAAGAAAAGGAAAAAAAAAAAAGCACATGTTGCGTCCACTTGTTGTTTTTTTGAGTCAGCAAATGTTTATTATGCGTCACCTTGTCAAGTTCCCCGCGTGCTTAAATTAGAAGATTTTTTCAAAGTGCTGAAATATGACGTAAACTTTCGTTGTTGGTGAGGATCTGGATAAAAGTTCAGATTTTTCACCATTTGATGATTTTTTTTGGTCCATTTTCTTACCAAATGGGCTCTACTTGTTGACATATCAGTCGCATTACAGCATGAGCTTTTAACACCTGTTTTTATAGGACGCTAATGCTAATGCTAACACCTGGAGTAGAGACACAGGAAGTGGTTATTAAGTCAGATGTGCGTCCTGAGAGATAACAGGATGATTGCTTTTTATCTCACGCCTTACGGGATAAAAGGAAGTGATTTACTGTAATTATCAACAACACCCGAATAGTAATATTATGGTATTAATAGTTGTATTTTTTAGATCTTGGAATTTGCTATAATGTGCTTCTTTTTTTTTTTTAGCACCACTCAAAATGTAATTTGAAGTTAAATAATGGTAATTTATTTGTGCTATAATTGTATTAAAAATAATAAAATGAATAGAGTAACACAATATTAAAGAAGATGTACTCTATCATCTAATGGGATACAAAATAAAATAAATAAAAAATGGGGATTTTTTTATTTTTTTTATGATAACGGCAAAAGTTGTAATAAGTACAGTAAAAAATAAAAATGATTTTATTCTATAGTTGAATTAAAAATAAATACAAAATGGAAAGCAAATGAATACTACAAAATAATGGGATAAAAATAACATAAATGCATTTAAAATATTAAAAAAAAAATGTTTTATTGTGGGATAAAAAATAGATACATAAAAAAATTATACGGTAATTTATACCATATATAACATATTTATTATATTATAATGGGAAAAACTAAATACATACAACAATTATTATATTACAAGTAAAAAATAAAAATGATTTATTCTATAGTTGAATAAAAAATAAATACAAAATGGAAAGCAAAATAATGGGATAAAAATAACATAAATTCATTAAAAATAAAAAGTATTTTATTGTGGAATAAAAAAAATAGATACATAAGAAAGGAATATGGTAATTTATACCATATATAACATATTTATTATATTATTATATCATAATGGGAACAACTAAATACATAAAACAATTATTATATTACAAGTAAAAAATACAAAAGGATTTTATTATATAGTTGAATAAAAAATAAATACAAAATGGAAAGCAAATGCATTCTACAAAATAATGGGATAACATAACATCCATCCATCCATTTCCTACCGCTTGTCCCTTTTGGGGTAAAATAACATAAATTCATTAAAAATTAAAAATTAAAAGTATTTTATTGTGCAATAGAAAAATAGATACATAAGAAAGGAATATGGTAATTTATACCATATATAACATATTTATTATACTATTATATCATAATGGGAAAAACTAAATACATAAAACAATTATTGTATTACAAGTAAAAAATAAAAAATATTTTATTCTATAGTTGAATAAAAAATTTAAACAAAATGGAAAGCAAATGCATACCACAAAATAATGGGATAAAATAACATCCATCCATCCATTTCCTACCGCTTGTCCCTTTTGGGGTAAAATAACATACATTTATTAAAAATACAAAGTATTTTATTGTGGAATAAAAAAATAGATACATAAGAAAGGAATACGGTAATTTATACCATATATATCATATTTATTATATTATTATATCATAATGGGAAAAACTAAATACATAAAACAATTATTATATTACGAGTAAAAAATAAAAAGGATTTTATTCTATAGTTGAATTAAAAATAAATGCAAAATGGAAAGCAAATGCATACTACAAAATAATGGGATAAAATAACATCCATCCATCCATTTTCTACCGCTTGTCCCTTTTGGGGTAAAATAACATAAATTCATTAAAAATAAAAAGTATTTTATTGTGGAATAAAAAAAATAGATACATAAGAAAGGAAGACGGTAATTTATACCATATATATCATATTTATTATATTATTATATCATAATGGGAAAAACTAAATACATAAAACAATTATTGTATTAAGAGTAAAAAATAAAAATAATTTTATTCTATAGTTGAATAAAAAATGAATACAAAATGAAAAGCAAAATATTGGGATAAAAATAACATAAATTCATTAAAAAAAAAAAAAGTATTTTATTGTGGAATAAAAACATAAGATACATTAAAAAAATTATACGGTAATTTATACCATATATAACATATTTATTATATTATTAAATCATAATGGGAAAAACTAAATACATAAAACAATTATTATATTACAAGTGAAAAATAAAAAGGATTTTATTCTATAGTTGAATAAAAAATAAATACAAAATGGAAAGCAAATGCATACTACAAAATAATGGGATAAAAATAACATAAATTCATTAAAAATAAAAAATAAAAAGTATTTGATTGTGTAATGAATATAGATACATAAGAAATGAATACAGTAATTTATAGCATATATAACATTTTTATTATATTATTAGGTCATAATGGGAAAAACAAAATACATAAAACAATTATTGTATTATAAGTAAAAAATAAAAAGGATTCTATTCTATAGTTGAATAAAAATAAATACAAAATGTAAAGCAAAATAATGGGATAAAAATAACATAAATTCATAAATTTAAAAAAAAAAAAAGTATTTTATTGTGGAATAAAAAAATAGATACATAAGAAAGGAATACGGTAATTTATACCACATATAACATATTTATTATATTATTATATCATAATGGGAAAATCTAAATACATAAAACAATTATTATATTACAAGTAAAACATAAATACATACATTTAATATACAGAAATATTCAATTAATATTAAATAGAAAAAATGATGTGTAATTTACACTAAAATATAAGTGTGAAACTAATAAATGAAAACAACAACAACAAAAATGAATTGAAGTAACGGAGGACAATATAAAGATTGTAAATCAACATATAAATAAAATGAAAAAAGGACCACTTGTACTAAAATTGATAATAGTTGACAAAAGTTAAATGAAGTGCAAGTAAAGTAGAACTGGATGAATAAATACATGAAGAGTACGATGTAAAGAAGTAAAACTGCACTAAGAAGAATATACTATAGAATAAAATTGATATTGTACAATTATGGTGAAAAAATATAGCATGTAGACTCCAGGAACTTTATGCATGTTGTTTAAGTTGTTGTAAAACTTGATTGTGTTGAATTCATATTCAAATAGTTTCTGTTGTGTATCAGATATTGTCTGTCTTCATAGTTTGGTACATCAGCTAGAGAGCATTTTGGAAACATCAGCCAAAAAAAATAACTGATTATCCAAAAATATATATATATTATATCTAAAAAGTTCATTTACAATATGTTTGCAACCCTATATGCCACTTATATACTGTGTATTTATATATATATATATATATATATATATATATATATATATATATATATATATATATATATATATATATATATATATATATATATATATATATATATATATATATATATATATATTTGTTCATTTATAATGTGTGTTATTTGATGGAAAACACTGTGAACAGCCTAACCTAATATATTTGTACGGTAAGTGTGTGTGTGTGTGTGTGTCTGAGTGTGTGTGTATGTGTGTGTGTGTGTGTGTGTGTGTGTGTGTGTGTGTGATTGCGGGTGAGGGGCAGCAGTGTTGCACACATGTCAGTAATTTGAGGAGGAGAATGATGAGTCAGTGGTTTGTGTGCACAGCAATAGTCTGTTGTTGTGTAACGATGACAATCAAACACACAACAGTCATTGTTTCAACACAACACAAATCCTGCATAGTGTCACTAGTCACAGCTAAGTGCAAGAAAGATTGGTGTACGTTGTGTCAGTTGTGCACGTTGTGTATGTTGTGCTTGTTGTGTATGTTGTGCACGTTGTGTATGTTGTGTCAGTTGTGGATGTTGTGTCAGTTGCGTAGGTTGTGTCAGTTGTGTATGTTATGTATGTTGTGTCAATTGTGTACCTGTATGTTGCATACGTTGTGCATGTTGTATCAGTTGTGTATGTTGTGTCAGTTCTGTATGTTGTGTCCGTTGTGTATGTTGTGTACGTTGTGTATGTTACGTATGTTCTGTATGTTGTGTCAATCGTGTACCTGTATGTTGCATACGTTGTGCATGTTGTGTATGTTGTGTCAGTTGTGTATGTTGTGTACGTTGTGTATGTTATGTATGTTCTGTTAATTGTGTACCTGCATGTTGCATACGTTGTGCATGTTGTGTCAGTTGTGTATGTTCTGTATGTTGTGTATGTTGTGTCAGTTGTGTATGTTCTGTATGTTGTGTATGTTGTGGCCGTTGTGTCAGTTGTGTATGTTCTGTATGTTGTGTCAGTTCTGTATGTTGTGCACGTTGTGTATGTTGTGTCAGTCGTGTATGTTCTGTATGTTGTGTATGTTGTAGATGTTGTGTCAGTTGTGTATGTTGTATCAGTTGTGTATGTTCTGTATGTTGTATATGTTGTGTCAGTTGTGTACCTGTATGTTGCATACGTTGTGCATATGTTGTGTCAGTTGTGTATGCTGTGCCAGTTGTGTATGTTGTGTACGCTGTGTATGTTGTGTCAGTTCTGTATGTTCTGTGTGTTGTGTATATTGTGTACGTTGTGTCAGTATGTTTTATTGTTGTGTTATTTTTTGCATTCATTTATATTTACAGTATATTTTATTACACTTTACCATTTTATTTTAATGTAAATTCATTTTTATTGTGCAATTATTTGCATTTGTTTAAATGTATATTGATATTCTATTACAGTATACCATTTTATTTTAATGTAAATTCATTTTCATTGTGTTATTGTTTGCATTCATTTATATTTACACTACATTTTATTACAGTATACCACTTTATTTTATGTAAATTAATTTTTTGTTGGTATTTTTGCTTTAATTTATATTTTATTACAGTATACATTTTAATATAATTTTTTTATCGTGTTATTTTTTTTGCGTTCATTTATATTTGCAGCATACTTTATTACACTATACCATTTTATTTTATTCATTTTTATTCTGTAATTATTTGCATTTATTTATATTTATATTCATATTGTATTACACTATACCATTTTATTTTAATGTATACTCATTTTTACTGGGCATTTATTTATATTTATATTCATATTCTATTACACTATACCATTTTATTTGAATGTAAATTCATTTTTATTGTGCAATTATTTGCATTTGTTTAAATTTATATTGATATTCTATTACAGTATACCATTTTATTTTAATGTAAATTCATTTTTATTGTGTTGTTATATTTACACTACATTTTATTACAGTATACCACTTTATTTTAATGTAAATTAATTTTTTGTTGGTATTTTTGCATTAATTTATATGTATATTTTATTACAGTCTACATTTTAATATCATTTTTTTTATCATGTTATTTTTTTTGCATTAATTTATATTTACAGTATACTTTTTAATATAATTTTTTTATTGTGTTATTTTTTTGCATTCATTCATATTTACAGTATACTTTATTACACCATACCATTTTATTTTAATGTCAATTAATTTTTATTCTGCAATTATTTGCATTTATTTATATTTACATTCATATTGTATTACACTATACCGAAAGGGACAAGCGGTAGGAAATGGATGAATGGATGGCATTTTATTCTATTGTAAATTAATTTTTACTATGCAATCTTTTGCATTTATTTATATTTATATTGATATTATATTACAGTATACCATTTTATTTTCATGTAAATTCATTTTTATTGTGTTATTTTTTGCATTCATTTATATGTACACTCTATTTTATTACAGTATACCACTTTATTTGAATGTAAATTCATTTTTTTGTTGGTATTTTTGCATTCATTTATTTATATATATATTTATTCATTCATTTATATTTATATTTTATTAGAGCATACATTTTAATTGCATTTTTTTATTGTCTTATTGTTTGCATTCATTTATATTTACACTATATTTTATTTATTTATTTATTTATTACAGTATACCATTTTATTTCAATGTAAATTCATTTTAATTGATCTATATTGATATTCATATTATATTACAGTATACCATTTTATTTTAATGTAAATTCATTTTTATTGTGTTATTTTTTGCATTCATTTATATGTACACTCTATTTTATTACAGTATACCACTTTATTTGAATGTAAATTCATTTTTTTGTTGGTATTTTTGCATTCAATTATTTATATTTATATATATATTTATTCATTCATTTACATTTATATTTTATTAGAGCATACATTTTAATTGACATTTTTTATTGTGTTATTGTTTGCATTCATTTATATTTACACTATATTTTATTACAGTATACCACTTTATTTGAATGTAAATTCATTTTTTTGTTGGTATTTTAGCATTCATTTATTTATATATATATTTATTCATTCATTTATATTTATATTTTATTAGAGCATACATTTTAATTGAATTTTTTTATTGTCTTATTGTTTGCATTCATTTATATTTACACTATATTTTATTTATTTATTTATTTATTACAGTATACCATTTTATTTTAATGTAAATTCATTTTAATTGGGCAATTTTTTGCATTGATCTATATTGATATTCATATGATATTACAGTATACCATTTTATTTTAATGTAAATTCATTTTTATTGTGTTATTTTTTGCATTCATTTATATGTACACTATTTTATTACAGTATACCACTTTATTTGAATGTAAATTCATTTTTTTGTTGGTATTTTTGCATTCATT
>NC_084737.1:6553289-6618289 GCF_033978785.1 Entelurus aequoreus | reverse complement strand
GGCTCCAGCGCAAAAAGGTCCTCATAAAAGAGGCCCAAATAAGGTCAGAGGTCACTCCCTCCCGAGGTCAGGGGCCCTGGAAGGTTGTTATAGCGGACTTTACTAAAGTTGACAAATTAAAAGTGCATTCTTGTCATTTTACAAGGGTTGCCTTACAGTCGCCAAGCTGGGAAAACTTCTTCCCGACCCAAAACATAAGTTTCACACTGTAAGTCATACTCTTTTTTTTCATTGCTCATCTACTGTATTATTTTTAATATTGCACTCAATATTGCTGTACAGTTAAAACATGACAATTAATTAAATATGAAGCAAAGATAAATACAGGAAATTATTTGTCAAAATCACACAGTTAATCAATTTGAAGGAATTTTGAAATGAAACAAAACATTTTGATTATTATCATCATTAAAATAATAATAATGAACACAAATACAACTAACTTATAAGTAACCAGTAAAAAATTGATAAAATACTTAAAAAAAAAAAAATATATTGTATATTAATTAAATAAAAATAAATTTTGTGATTATTTAAAAACATTATGACAGCAAAACAATACATTAAAAAAGTTTTTTTTTTTTAAACTATTGAGTATATTGAAAAATGACAGTAAATGCATTTGTATTGAATAACACTTTTATTTCAATATTCATATATTTTTTGTCATCATTGATGACAATCAAAAATATAACGGCAGTGAATATATTTTAATTAATCATTTTATTTTAATATAGTTTAAAAAATGAAAATAAACGGAATTATTTTCAAACTTTTAATTTATATAAATATTTTTTTAAATTACATTTTCTTATTTTAATTAAAAAAGTAGGATATTCACAATGTATTTTTCAACTTAAAAATAGGCACATTATTATTTGTTGTAAATAAAAAAATGGTGACAATAAATGCATTTTTATTGATCAATAATTTGATTTTAATGTATATCTAAGAAAATAAACAGAATTGTTTTCCAACTTTTAATTATTAAAAAACATTTTTTTTTCTTATTTTAATTTTAAAAAGTAGGATATTCACAACGTATTTTTCAACTTAAAAATATGCACATTATTCTTTCTTGTAAATAAAAAAATGGTGACCATGAATGCCTTTTTATTGATCAATGATTTTACTTTAATATATATCTAAATTGAAAAAAAAAACTGAATTTATTTCCAACTTTTAATTTATTAAAAAATTTTTTTTATTTTATTTTAATTTTAAAAAGTAGGATAATCACAATGTATTTTTCAACTTAAAACATGCACTTTATTCTGTATTGTAAATAAAAAATGGTGACAATAAATGCATTTTTATTGATCAATAATTTGATTTTAACATATACCTAAGAAAATAAACGGAATTGTTTTCCAACTTTTAAATATTGAAATTTTTTTTCTTATTTTAATTTAAAAAATAGGATAATCACAATGTATTTTTCAACTTAAAAATATGCACATTATTTTTTCTTGTAAATAAAAAAATGGTGACAACAAATGCATTTTTAGTGATCAATGATTTGATTTTAATATATATCTAAATTGAAAAAAAAAAAACCTGAATTTATTTCCAACTTTTAATTTATTTAAAAAACATATTTTTTTCTAATTTTAATTTAAAAAGTAGGATATTTACAATGTATTTTTCAACATAATTTTTTTGCACATAATTTTTTCTTGTAAATAAAAAAATGGTATAATAATAATAATAATATATATCTGAGTTGAAAATAAACTAAATTATTTTTCAACGGTTAATTTTCCTTATTTACTTTTAATCTTTTTTTTAAATATACTTTTAAAAATATATATATTTTATGACTTAAACCTAAAAAAATATTGGACTTTAAAATTGTCTTTAAAAAATCCACAATGGGTAAATTGTACATACATTTTTACTGATCATTTGTGTTTTAATGAAAATAAATGCAATATTTTCCCACATTTTACTTTAAAAACACAATGATAATATGAAAGTGATGCTTTCAGGGTCGGTGGTTTGACCAAATATGGTAGTTTAGTCAACACGTAGTACATTAAAAGGTGCACCTCATTAACCCTGACCCGTCTTTGGGTGCCAGCAGGATGAAAGACTCCCGCCCGGACTTATCGCTCAGACCCATTTAGTCGGCTGCCACGCAGATCTTCCCGCTCAGATAAAGACCAGCTAAATGACGTAACAGCGCTTGATGACGTGTACTTAATATCAACAATTTCACTAAAAACATATTTTTAATTTCAGTTTCATCTGCTTAACATCCGGCCTGTGCAGTACCGGTCCGTGGATCGATTGGTACCGGGCCACACAAGAAATAAAAAAATAAAAATAAAAAAAATAAAAAAATAAAATAAAATATATATATATTTTTTATTTTTATTTTTATTAAATCAACATAACAAACACAAGATACACTTACAATTAGTGCACCAACCCAAAAAAACTCCCTCCCCCATTCACACAAAGGGTTGTTTCTCATATATATCAATATATATCAATACAGTCTGCAGGGATACAGTCCGTAAGCACACATGATTGTAATTTTTTATGACAAAAAAAAATAAAGAATTAAAACAATTTTTTTTTTACACGCACAGAAACTATCGGCAGATAGCGCTAATGCTAAAACAGTAGCATGCTGCATTTTCCCAGAAAACGCAACAAGACGACCTTAACATCCAATGAGTTATCCATGTTTGAATCCGACCACGGCCCGTTCAAAAATGATTTTGTTACAATCATTCGTCGATTAAAAGTGCTCCCCCTCTGGCCAACATATGTAATAACAAGTGTGTGTAGGAAATTTAAATGCGCCCCCTTTGGCCAAAATTAATCAAATAAATATGTATATCGAGACATACTGTAATAACTTGAAGTAAATAATGAAGATTAAAAACCATTTACAAACAAAAAAAAAATAAAAAATTAAAATAATTAAAAGCAGTGTCGACTTTTTTTTTTTACAAAATTGGGACCAATTTCTCATATTCTTTCCGTTTCTGTAATATTGCAATATTTTCTCGTAAAATTATTACTTTTTTTCTATGTAAAATTATTATTTTTTTATGCAAAATGGTGACATCAGTCATATAAAATTCTGACTTGTATCACAATATTGCCAATTTTTTTGTTGTTCTCAATTTTTTTGTTGTTCTTGTAAACCAGTGATATTTTCTGAGTAAAATGATGACTTTTGTCATAATTTTGCCGAGTAAAATTCCGATTATTATTATAATATTGCCAACATTTTTAAGTTTTCTTTTAAAATTGGGACTTTTGTCGAGTAAAATGACGACTCTTTTCATAAAATTGCCAACACTTTAAGCTTTTCTTGTAAAATTGCGACTGTTATTGAGTGAAATTCCAACTTTTATCATAATATTGCACAAATGTTCAGTTTTTCTTGTAACATTTTCACTTGCGTTGAGTAAAATGACGAATTTTATTATAATACTGCCAACATTCTAACTTTTTCTTGTGAAATTCCAACTAATTTTTCACAACAAGTTTTTTTATATTTGCATAGTATGTATATATTATTAATGTTGTAAATACACATCTTTATATATCCAGAAAGGCTGGTACTAAAGACGTCAACATTGCATCTAATAGACAATGTCTCATTTGCACCCCTGCTGGTGACATCTATCAAAATGAGGGTGGTTCCAAAAAGGAGGGAGTTTTCAAATTGACTGTGTGTCGCTTTTAAAAGTGCTCCCCCTCTGGTCAACATATGAAATAACAAGTGTGTGTAAAAATGTGAAATGCTCCCCCTTTGGCCAACGTATGTAATAACAAGTGTGTGGAAGAAATTTAAATGCGCCCCCTTTGGCCAAAATGAATAAAATAAATATGTATATAGAGACATACTGTAATAAATTGAAGTAAATAATGAAGATTAAAAACCAATGACAAACAAAAAATTAAAAAATAAATAAATAATTAAAAGCAGTCTTTTTCTCACAATGTGTCGACTTTTTTTCCTTATAAAATTGGGAACAATTTCTCATATTCTTTCTGTTTCTGTAATATTGCAATATTTTCTCGTAAAATGATTACTTTTTAATGCAAAATGGTGACATTTGTCATAAAAAATTCTGACTTTTATCACAATATTGCCAATTTTTTTGTTGTTCTTGTAAAATAGTGCCTTTTTTGAGTAAAATTCCGATTATTATTATACTATTGCCAACATTTTTAAGTTTTCTTATAAAATTGTGACATTTGTCGAGTAAAATTATGACTCTTTTCATAAAATTGCCAACACTTTAAGCTTTTCTTGTAAAATTGTGACTGTTGTTGAGTAAAATTCCAACTTTTATTATAACATTACACACATATTCAATTTTTCACAACAAGCTTTTTTATATTTGCATAGTATGTATATATTATTAATGTTGTAAATACACATCTTTATATATCTAGAAAGGCTGGTCCTAAATAGGTAGGCATCTACCCTGCTGGTGACATCTATCAAAATGAGGGTGGTCCCAAAAAGGAGGGAGTTTTCAAATTGACTTTTAAAAGTGCTCCCCCTCTGGTCAACATATGAAATAACAAGTGTGTGGAAGAAATTTCAATGCGCCCCCTTTGGCCAAAATGAATAAAATAAATATGTATATCGAGACATACTGTAATAACTTGAAGTAAATAATGAACATTAAAAAACAATTACAAACAAAAAAAAAACAAAAAAACAAAAATTAATTAAAAGCAGTCTTTTTCTCACAATGTGTCAACTTTTTACAAAATTGGGAACAATTTCTCATATTCTTTCTGTTTCTGTAATATTGCAATATTTTCTCGTAAAATGATTACTTTTTAATGCAAAATGGTGACATTTGTCATAAAAAATTCTGACTTTTATCACAATATTGCCAATTTTTTTGTTGTTCTTGTAAAATACTGCCTTTTTTGAGTAAAATTCCGATTATTATTATAATATTGCCAACATTTTTAAGTTTTCTAATAAAATTGGGACTTTTGTCATAATTTTGCCGAGTAAAATTACGATTATTATTATAATATTGCCAACATTTTTAAGTTTTCTTATAAAATTGGGACTTTTGTCGAGTAAAATTATGACTCTTTTGATAAAATTGCCAACACTGTAAACTTTTCTTGTAAAATTGCGACTGTTATTGAGTGAAATTCCAACTTTTATCATAATATTGCACACATGTTCAGTTTTTCTTGTAACATTTGAATTTGCGTTGACGACTTTTATTATAATACTGCCAAAAGTTTTTCTTGTGAAATTGTGAACTTTTTCCTGTGAAATTCCAACTCATAAGATGATTACTTTTTAATGCAAAATGATGACATTTGTCATATAAAACTCTGACTTTTATCACAATGTTGCCAATTTTGTTGTTGTTCTTGTAAAATTGTGACATTTTCTGAGTAAAATTATGACTTTTGTCATAATTTTGCCAAGTAAAATTCCGATTATGATTATAATACTGCCCAAATTTGAAAGTTTTCTTATAAAATTGTGACTTTTCTCGAGTAAAATGACGACTCTTTATACAAAATTGCCAACATTTTAAGCTTTTCTTGTAAAATTGCGACTGTTATTGAGTAAAATTCCAACTTTTATCATAATATTGCCCATATGTTCAGTTTTTCTTGTAACATTTTCACTTGCGTTGAGTAAAACGACTACTTTTATTTTAATACTGCCAACATTCTAACTTTTTCTTGTGAAATTGTGACCTTTTTCTTGTGAAATTCCAACTCATTTTTCACAACAAGTTTTTTTTATATGTGCATAGTATGTATATATTATTAATGTTGTAAATACACTTCTGTATATATCTAGAAAGGCTGGTCCTAAAGACGTCAACATTGCATCTAATAGACAATGTCTCATTTGCACCCCTGCTGGTGACATCTATCTAAATGAGGGTGGTCCCAAAAAGGAGGGAGTTTTCAAATTGACTGTGTGTTGCTTTTAAAAGTGCTCCCCCTCTGGTCAACATATGAAATAACAAGTGTGTGTAAAAATGTGAAATGGTCCCCCTTTGGCCAATGTATGTAATAACAAGTGTGTGGAAGAAATTTAAATGTGCCCCCTTTGGCCAAAATGAATAAAATAAATATGTATATAGAGACATACTGTAATAAATTGAAGTAAATAATGAAGATTAAAAACCAATGACAAACAAAAAATTAAAAAATAAATAAATAATTAAAAGCAGTCTTTTTCTTACAATGTGTCGACTTTTTTTTCCTTATAAAATTGGGAACAATTTCTCATATTCTTTCTGTTTCTGTAATCTTGCAATATTTTCTCGTAAAATGATTACTTTTTAATGCAAAATGGTGACATTTGTCATAAAAAATTCGGACTTTTATCACAATATTGCCAATTTTTTTGTTGTTCTTGTAAAATAGTGCCTTTTTTGAGTAAAATTCCGATTATTATTATACTATTGCCAACATTTTTAAGTTTTATTATAAAATTGGGACTTTTGTCATAATTTTGCCGAGTAAAATTCCGATTATTATTATAATATTGCCAACATTTTTAAGTTTTCTTATAAAATTGGGACTTTTGTCGAGCAAAATTATGACTCTTTTCATAAAACTGCCAACACTGTAAGCTTTTCTTGTAAAATTGCGACTGTTATTGAGTGAAATTCCAACTTTTATCATAATATTGCACACATGTTCAGTTTTTCTTGTAACATTTGAATTTGCGTTGACGACTTTTATTATAACTGCCAAAATTCCAAGTTTTTCTTGTGAAATTGTTACCTTTTTCTTGTGAAATTCCAACTCATAAGATGATTACCTTTTAATGCAAAATGATGACATTTGTCATATAAAACTCTGACTTTTATCACAATATTGCCAATTTTGTTGTTGTTCTTGTAAAATTGTGACATTTTCTGAGTAAAATGATGACTTTTGCCATCATTTTGCCAAGTAAAATTCCGATTATTATTATAATATTGCCAACATTTTTAAGTTTTCTTATAAAATTGTGACTTTTGTCGAGTAAAATGACGACTCTTTTCATAAAATTGCTAACACTTTAAGCTTTTCTTGAAAAAATGCGACTGTTATTGAGTAAAATTCCAACTTTTATCATAATATTGCACACATATTCAGTTTTTCTTCTAACATTTTGACTTGCGTTGAGTAAAACGACAACTTTTATTATAATACTGCCAACATTCTAACTTTTTCTTGTGAAATTGTGACCTTTTTCTTGTGAAATTCCAACTCATTTTTCACAACAAGTTTTTTTATATTTGCATGGTATGTATATATTATTAATGTTGTAAATACACTTCTTTATATATCTTGAAAGGCTGGTCCTAAAGAGGCGGTCTGAAGAAGGTAAGAAATACACAAAAGTGTGTGTACAATCACCCCTCCTCCCATGGGTCAGCAGAAGCTGAGAAAAAAGGGGGATGGGAGTTTGTTTGAGTTGGGAAAGCTGCATGTGGAAGTTGCTGGAAGTATTTGCATACACACACACACACACGCACACACACGCACACACCACATTTTCATGCACTTATCTGGCTGACAAAACAGCTTTCTTCACCAATATGAGTTCAATGTAAAAGTGTTGTATGATGCAACATGGAGAAGACATCTCCATGCTGAGTTCGTAATTATGATATCAGACCAGCTGCAGGACAACATACTGTATCGGCTGCCACCAACCCACCCCCCTCCTCCCACAGAGGCAAGAAAGGATGAGTCAGCACTTCTAGCATGCAGCTGCTAACAAATGGTAATTGAGAGGAAAACACTGAAAAGTTATTTTCTTTGGCGTGTGACAACATGAAATAAAATAAAATAAATGAAATATGAATACATTTATTCAAAATGGAAATGATTAATTGTCATTCTGAAATGTTGTATCTATTTCTTTACTGTTATTATTATTCATTTATTATATATGTCATGACCTTTTCCATTTGTTGTATTATTCTGACTGATAAACTCATCTATTGATGGTATTTTAAACACAATTTAATTTTATAACGAGTAAATATATGTATACACGAATATACAGTATTTATAGTAAGTTATATACATATAAAAATACAATATTTAAAGTAAGTTATATACATATAAAAATACAATATTAAAGTAAGTTATTAAACATATCAAAATACAATGTTTAAAGTAAGTTACCCACAAAAGGGACAAGAGGTAGAAAATGGATGGATATTATACATATAAAAATACAATATTTAAAGTAATTTATATCCATATAAAAATACAATATTTAAAGTAAGTTATATCCATATAAAAATACAATATTTAAAGTAAGTTGTATACATTTAAAAATACAATATTTAAAATAAGTTACATACATATAAAACTACAATATTTAAAGTAAGTTATATACATATCAAAATACAATATTTAAATTGTTATAAACATATAAAAATACAATATTTAAAATGTTATACACATATAAAAATGCAATATTTAAAGTAAGTTATATACATATCAAAATACAATATTAAAAATAAGTTATTAACATATACAATATTTAAAATGTTATATGCATATAAAATACAATATTTAAAATAAGTTGTATACATATAAAAATACAATATTTAAAATGTTACATACATATACAATTACAATATTTAAAGTTAAATATATATAAAAATACAATATTCAAAGTAAGTTATATCCATATAAAAATACAATATTTAAAGTAAGTTATATACATTTAAAAATACAATATTTAAAATAAGTTATATACATATAAAACTACAATATTTAAAGTAAGTTATATACATATCAAAATACAATATTTAAATTGTTATAAACATATAAAAATACAATATTTAAAATGTTATAGACATATAAAAATACAATATTTAAAGTAAGTTATATACATATCAAAATACAATATTAAAAATAAGTTATTAACATATACAATATTTAAAATGTTATATGCATATAAAATACAATATTTAAAATAAGTTATATACATATAAAAATACAATATTCAAAATGTTACATTCATATACAATTACAATATTTAAAGTTAAATATATATAAACATACAATATTTAAAATGTTATATACATATAAAAATACAATATTTAAAGTAAGTTATATACATATAAAAATACAATATTTAAAGTAAGTTATTAAACATATCAAAATACAATATTTAAAGTAAGTTATATACATGTACACATACAATATTTAAAATGTTCTATACATATAAAAATACAATATTTAAAGTAAGTTATATACATATAAAAATACAATATTTAAAGTAAGTTATTAAAAAAAAAAAAAAAATTTTAAGTTATTAAACATATCAAAATACAATATTCAAAGTAAGTTATAAACATATACACATACAATATTTAAAATGTTATACACATATAAAAATACAATATTTAAAATGTTATATACATATAAAAATACAATATTTAAAGTAAGTTATTAAACATATCAAAATACAATATTTAAAGTAAGTTATATACATGTACACATACAATATTTAAAATGTTATATACATATAAAAATACAATATTTAAAGTAAGTTATATACATATAAAAATACAATATTTAAAGTAAGTTATTAAAAAAAAAAAAAATTAAAGTTATTAAACACATCAAAATACAATATTCAAAGTAAGTTATAAACATATACACATACAATATTTAAAATGTTATACACATATAAAAATACAATATTTAAAATGTTATATACATATAAAAATACAATATTTAAAGTAAGTTATTAAACATATCAAAATACAATATTTAAAGTAAGTTATATACATGTACACATACAATATTTAAAATGTTATATACATATAAAAATACAATATTTAAAGTAAGTTATATACATATAAAAATACAATATTTAAAGTAAGTTATTAAAAAAAAAAATTTTTTTTAAGTTATTAAACATATCAAAATACAATATTCAAATTTATAAACATATACACATACAATATTTAAAATGTTATACACATATAAAAATACAATATTTAAAATGTTATATACATATAAAAATAAAATATTTAAAGTAAGTTATATACATATAAAAATACAATATTCAAAGTAAGTTATTAACATACTGTATACACATACAATATTTAAAATGTTATACGCATATAAAAATACAATATTTTAAATAAACTCACAGTATTTCTTATTTATTTATTTGATTTTATGACCAACATTCAAGTCATGACCTTTTCCAATTTTTTTTTTTTTTTTTTAATTTAATCACATGACGTCAGATCACACAGTATACTTAAATTGATATGATTTAAAAAAAAATCATTCATATTTAGTTTATTTGTATGCGTAAACATATAAACAAATAAATATAATATTTAAAATTAATTCCAAGGAATCATAATTGTTTGACTTTACGACCTTAAATAATAGTACAATTTATTGATTTTTATTTTGAATACATTTGATTATAGTACATAGAACAGCAAATAGTTGTCTATGAATGAATAAATAGTCAAACTACAACTCAAAATATATAAATAATAAAATACAATGTATAAAACAATTGTACTTATTTGATATCAATCAATTTTATGTCGACAATAATATTTTTGAATTCAATTAAACATTTCCTTAATTATTTTATATCATATTTATTACATTTTTGAGTCCCAATCATAACCTTAAATAATAATGGTGAATATATAACATTTATGAATATTAAAATACACTATTCAAAATATGTTCACAGTAATTATGCATCCCTATTCTTTAATTTATTAACCAACATTTAATTTCATCCCCCAAAATTTTATTTTTATATATTTTTTGAAAAAAATCTATTTAATCGGCTTCATATTCATTTAATTTTGACGCACTTGCACAACTTCTATGAGCATTAAAAATGTATTATGTATATTTTTATCTCTTAAAACATTTTTTTTAATGAATTTCCATTTTTTTAAATGACATTTAACAGACTTCATAACCAGCGCTTTTCAATGTATTTTTACTTATTTTCCGCTAACGACATAGAGTTAGTAGGTTTCCGCTCATAAAAAAAAGGACATAACCTTAATAGCATTAATAAGTTTCCACTCATAAAAAAGACATACCGGTAATACGTTTCCACTCATAAAAAAGACATAGCGTTAATAAGTTTCCACTCATAAAAAAAATACATCGTTAATAAGTTTCCACTCATAAAAAAATCCATCCATTTTTTACCGCTTGTCCCTCTCAGGGTCGTGGGGCTGGTTGGAGCCTATCCCAGCTGCATTTGGGTGGAAGGCTGGGTGCACCCTGGACAAGTCGCCACCTCATCACAGGGCCAACAGATAGACAGAAAACATTCACACACTAGGGCCAATTTAGTGTTACCAATCAACCTATCCCCAGGTGCATGTCTTTGGAGGTGTGAGGAAGCCGGAGTACCCGGAGGAAACCCACGCAGTCACGAGGAGAACATGCAAACTCCACACTGATACATAGCATTAATAAGTTTCCACTCATAAAAAAATACATAGCGTTAATAAGTTTCCGCTCATAAAGAAAAAACATAGTGTTTATAAGTTTCCGCTCATAAAAGAAAAAGACAGCGTTATTAAGTTTCCGCTCATAAAAAGAGACATAGCGTTAATACGTTTCCGCTCATAAAGAAAAAACATAGTGTTTATAAGTTTCCACTCATAAAAGAAAAATACAGCGTTAAGTTTCCATTCATAAAAAAAGACATAGCGTTAATACGTTTTTTCCGCTCATAAAGAAAAAACATAGTGTTTATAAGTCTCCGCTCATAAAAGAAAAAGACAGCGTTATTAAGTTTCCACTCATAAAAAAAACATAGCGTTAATACGTTTCCGCTCATGAAAAAAAAACATAGTGTTTATAAGTTTCCACTCATAAAAGAAAAATACAGCGTTAAGTTTCCATTCATAAAAAAAGATATAGCGTTAATACGTTTCCGCTCATAAAGAAAAAACATAGTGTTTATAAGTTTCTGCTCATTAAAGAAAAACACAGCGTTATTAAGTTTCCATTCATAAAAAAATACATATCGTTAATACAATTCCGCTCATAAAGAAAAAACATAGTGTTTACAAGTTTCCGCTCATAAAAGAAAAATACAGCGTTACTAAGTTTCCACTCATAAAAAAAGACATAGCGTTAATACGTTTCCGCTCATAAAGAAAAAACATAGCGTTTATAAGTTTCCGCTCATAAAAAAAAAACAGCGTTAATAAGTTTCCGCTCATTGAAAAAAGACTAAGCGTTAATACGATTCTGCTCATAAAGAAAAAACATAGCGTTTATAAGTTTCCGCTCATAAATAAAAATACAGCGTTATTAAGTTTCCGCTCATAAAAAAAGACATAGCGTTAATAAGTTTCCGCTCATAAAGAAAAAACATAGTGTTTATAAGTTTCCGCTCATAAAAGAAAAGATAGCGTTATTAAGTTTCCACTCATAAAAAAAGACATGGCGTTAATATGCTTCCGCTCATAAAGAAAAAACATAGTGTTTATAGGTTTCCGCTCATAAAGAAAAAACACTGTGTTTATAAGTTTCCGCTCATAAAAGACAAAGACAGCGTCATTAAGATTCCACTCATAAAAAAGACATAGCGTTAATACGTTTCCGCTCATAAAGAAAAAACATAGTGTTTATAAGTTTCCGCTCATAAAAGAAAAAGACAGCTTTAATAAGTTTCCACTCATAAAAAAAGACATAGCGTTAATACGTTTCCGCTCATAAAGAAAAAACATAGTGTTTATAAGTTTCCGCTCATAAAAGAAAAAGACAGCTTTAATAAGTTTCCACTCATAAAAAAAGACATAGCGTTAATACGTTTCCGCTCATAAAGAAAAAACATAGTGTTTATAAGTTTCCGCTCATAAAAGAAAAAGACAGCTTTAATAAGTTTCCGCTCATTAAACAAAACCACGTACTGATCGTTCTACGCTGCTCACAGCCACTAGGGGGCATATTTGCGCTGGTTACAATACAAGCGCGCTGGCCTTAAACGGAGAGGTGACTCGCATACGGTTCCAGATGACGCTGCCACCGCCACCAAGCAGCTTAGAGCTGAGGCGTGTACAGCGAAGGTGTCGCGTGGACTCTTCGGGGGGCCTCCTTATCTGCCAGGCCAGAGCGGACTTTATCTTCCAGGAGGAACTCAGAGCAGAAACAATCATCCTGATTGACAGCATTCCCCAAAAGGTGTCGGGTTACTGCGAGCGCCGGTAATTAATAGAAGATGTTTATCACATAAAGTCCTTCATTATCTGGAGGGGAGACGACAGGAAGTGTCCCCGGGCTGATGTTTATGGGTCAAAGTGGGACCACAAAAGGCTAAATGTTGGGGATTGAAGCGGAGCCTGTGGGCCATAAATGTACGGCCCCACACCCCCCGCCATGGCGCCGTCGGCCTAACAATGCTATGCTAATGTGCGCATGCTAACGAAGGTTTGTCACATTCATTTCACAAACGCCGCACCTGAGAAAAGACGCCACTTCCTGTGCTGAAATATGATTAGCAAAGCAATGTGAGGCCCATTATCAGACCACCTGCAGCTGCAGAGCAATCAGCAATGCTAATAAAACACATTCCAGCAACCACACTAGCCCCGCCCCTAGCAACAACACTAGCCCCGCCCCTAAAGCCCCCACATTACAACTCTGTTAAACAATTACATCATTCAATTACACACTTCTACATTTGTATATGAAATTATTATATATAAATAAATATTCAGCAAATCAAATTATTTTTAGCATTTTAATCTGAAATGATAGACTATTAAGTTAACATAGCGTTAACACGTTTCCGCTCATAAAGAAAAAACATAGTGTTTATAATTTCCCGCTCATAAAAGAAAAAGACAGCGTTATTAAGTTTCCACTCATAAAAAAAAAACATAGCGTTAATACGTTTCCGCTCATAAAGAAAAAACATAGTGTTTATAAGTTTCCACTCATAAAAGAAAAATACAGCGTTAAGTTTCCATTCATAAAAAAAGACATAGCGTTAATACGTTTCCGCTCATAAAGAAAAAACATAGTGTTTATCATTTCCCGCTCATAAAAGAAAAAGACAGCGTTATTAAGTTTCCACTCATAAAAAAAACCATAGCGTTAATACGTTTCCGCTCATAAAGAAAAAACATAGTGTTTATAAGTTTCCACTCATAAAAGAAAAATACAGCGTTAAGTTTCCATTCATAAAAAAAGACATAGCGTTAATACGTTTCCGCTCATAAAGAAAAAACATAGTGTTTATAATTTCCCGCTCATAAAAGAAAAAGACAGCGTTATTAAGTTTCCACTCATAAAAAAAAACATAGCGTTAATACGTTTACGCTCATAAAGAAAAAACATAGTGTTTATAAGTTTCCACTCATAAAAGAAAAATACAGCGTTAAGTTTCCATTCATAAAAAAAGACATAGCGTTAATACGTTTCCGCTCATAAAGAAAAAACATAGTGTTTATAATTTCCCGCTCATAAAAGAAAAAGACAGCGTTATTAAGTTTCCACTCATAAAAAAAAACATAGCGTTAATACGTTTACGCTCATAAAGAAAAAACATAGTGTTTATAAGTTTCCACTCATAAAAGAAAAATACAGCGTTAAGTTTCCATTCATAAAAAAAGACAGCGTTAATACGTTTCCGCTCATAAAGAAAAAACGTAGTGTTTATAATTTCCCGCTCATAAAAGAAAAAGACAGCGTTATTAAGTTTCCACTCATAAAAAAAAACATAGCGTTAATACGTTTACGCTCATAAAGAAAAAACATAGTGTTTATAAGTTTCCACTCATAAAGAAAAAACATAGTGTTTATAAGTTTCCGCTTATAAAAGCGATGGATGGATGGATGAATCTGAAATATTTTAGAAACATTAAAAACATTTTAATACAATATTAACTCAATAAAAAAATTTCAAAATAATCCTCGCTAAAAGATATAATACTAATTAACTAAAGTAAACATGAATATTTTCAGGATTATCAGAAACATAAGCCTTTAGCCACAAATGGTGCTAGCCTTTAGCCACAAATGGTGCTAGCCTTTAGCCACATATACGTGAGGCTAGCCTTTAGCCACAAATACGCTATACGAGCCTTTAGCCACAAATGAAGCTATCCTTTAGCCACATTGACGTGTGGACGGCGTGGCGAAGTTGGTAGAGTGGCTGTGCCAGCAATCGGAGTGTTGCTGGTTACTGGGGTTCAATCCCCACCTTCTACCTTACTAGTCACGTCCGTTGTGTCCTTGGGCAAGACACTTCACCCTTTGCCTCTGATGGCTGCTGGTTAGTGCCTTGCATGGCAGCTCCCTCAATCAGTGTGTGAATGTGTGTGTGAATGGGTAAATGTGGAAATACTGTCAAAGCGCTTTGAGTACCTTGAAGGTAGAAAAGCGCTATACAAGTATAACCCATTTATCATTTATTATAACTAGCCTTTCGCCACAAATACGCTATACTAGCCTTTAGCCACAAATGGTGCTAGCCTTTAGCCACAAATGGTGCTAGCCTTTAGCCACATATATGTGAAACTAGTCTTTAGCTACAAATACGCTATACTAACCTTTAGCCACAAATGATGCTAGCCTTTAGCCACTAGTACGGAATGCTAGCCTTTAACCACATATATGCAAAGCTAGCCTTAAGCCACAAATGGTGCTAGCCTTTAGCCACATATACGTGAAACTAGCCTTTAGCCACAAATATGCTATACTAGCCTTTAGCCACAAATGGTGCTAGCCTTTAGCCACATATATGTGAAACTAGCCTTTAGCTACAAATACGCTATACTAGCCTTTAGCCACAATTGATGCTAGCCTTTAGCCACATATACGTGAAACTAGCCTTTAGCCACAAATATGCTATATTAGCCTTTAGCCACAAATGGTGCTAGCCTTTAGCCACAAATGGTGCCAGCCTTTAGCCACAAATATGCTATACTAGCCTTTAGCCACAAATGGTGCTAGCCTTTAGCCACATATATGTGAAACTAGTCTTTAGCTACAAATACGCTATACTAGCCTTTAGCCACAAATGATGCTAGCCTTTAGCCACTAGTACGCAATGCTAGCCTTTAACCACATATATGCAAAGCTAGCCTTTAGCCACAAATGGTGCTAGCCTTTAGCCACATATACGTGAAACTAGCCTTTAGCCACAAATAAGCTATACTAGCCTTTAGCCACAAATGGTGCTAGCCTTTAGCCACATATATGTGAAACTAGTCTTTAGCTACAAATACGCTATACTAGCCTTTAGCCACAAATGATGCTAGCCTTTAGCCACTAGTACGCAATGCTAGCCTTTAACCACATATATGCAAAGCTAGCCTTTAGCCACAAATGGTGCTAGCCTTTAGCCACATATACATGAAACTAGCCTTTAGCCACAAATATGCTATACTAGCCTTTAGCCACAAATGGTGCTAGCCTTTAGCCACATATATGTGAAACTAGCCTTTAGTTACAAATACGCTATACTAGCCTTTAGCCACAAATGATGCTAGCCTTTAGCCACAAGTACACAATGCAAGCCTTTAACCACATATATGCAAAGCTAGCCTTTAGCCACAAATGGTGCTAGCCTTTAGCCACATATACGTGAAACTAGCCTTTAGCCACAAATATGCTATACTAGCCTTTAGCCACAAATGGTGCGAGCCTTTAGCCACAAATGGTGCTAGCCTTTAGCCACATATACATGAGGCTAGCCTTTAGCCACAAATGACGCTAGCCTTTAGCTACAAGTACGCGATGCTAGCCTTTAGCCACATATATGCACAGCAAGCCTTTAGATAGATAGCACTTTATTGATTCCTTCAGGAGAGTTCGCTCAGGAAAAATAAAAGCCACAAATGATGCTAGTCTTTAGCCACATATATGTGAAGCTAGCTTTTAGCCACAAATACGCTATACTAGCCTTTAGCCACAAATGGTGCTAGCCTTTAGCCACATATATGTGAAGCTAGCTTTTAGCCACAAATACGCTATATTAGCCTTTAGCCACAAATGGTGCTAGCCTTTAGCCACATATATGTGAAGCTAGCTTTTAGCCACAAATGATGCTAGTCTTTCGCCACATATATGTGAAGCTAGCTTTTAGCTACAAATACGCTATACTAGCCTTTAGCCACAAATGGTGTTAGCCTTTAGCCACAAATATAATATTATTGATAATAGAATAGACATTTGATATATATTATAAAGTATTCCATATTATAAAATATAAATATCAAATATGCATTAATACTGTACTAGTAATGCATATTAAATATCACTGAAATATTGATTCAGTACAATTCTTCTTCTTATTGGAAATATATAACAATATCTTAGCTGAAATATAATACATTATTTAGACAATAAATGCATTATAGACATGCAATAATAACACATTTTAATGATATCTTATACATTATTTAATATGATATAATATGAAACATGTCTTAATATTATACCAGTCATTAATATTAATATTAATATTATTATTGGAAATACAAAACAACATTTTAGCATAATATATCACATATAAAACATAATTAAGATGATAAAGTCAATATTACTATTTTATGTACGCATTGTTTTGTGTATAGAAACACATATTGTATATAATATATTAATATCATCACAATATTGAATAAAACAAATGATTATTGTTATTGGAAACGTAAAACAATATTTTAGCATGATAGATCAAATATATTACAATATTTTAAAGACGATTTCATAATGATAAGAAAATAAATGAAATGAAATATTCATTTAAATGATGTCAATGTGAGTTATGCAGTCAGACCAGTAGGGTCTTTTATTTTGGTGTTTGGTTAAGGTGTTTCCAGGTGAAGTGTCAGTCAGGTGTTTCCAGGTGAAGTGTCAGGTGTCAGCGCCTGACTGACAGAATTCATCATCCATTGTTGTCCCTTTCAGACGTTTTATGAGGTCATGGCAAACATCAGCTTTGTCCTTTTCATGCAGGATCAGCGCACAGTTTGTGAGTTTGTGCCTGCGGGGTCACACAACTGCAAATATGGCTCTGACACACCGGGGGAGGGCGGGGGGGGGGGGGGGGGGGGGGCGAGGTAGGAGGAATTTGGGGAATATAACAAGTTTGGACCACATATAAGTAGCTCTTAGCTTTAGCATTTACATGATGCTAGCCACATGTAGGTGAAGCTAGCCTTTAGCCACAAGAACGCAATGCTAGCCCATCCATCCATCCATTTATCTTCTTCCGCTTATCCGAGGTGGGGTTGCGGGGGCAGCAGCCTAGGCAGGGAAGCCCAGACTTCCCTCTCCCCAGCCACTTCATCCAGCTCCTCCCGGGGGATCCCGAGGCGTTCCCAGGCCAGCCGGGAGGCATAGTCTTCCCAAACGTGTCCTGGGTCTTCCCCGTGGCCTCCTACCGGTCGGACGTGCCCTAAACATCTCCCTAGGGAGGCGTTCGGGTGGCATCCTGACCCGATGCCCGAACCACGGTGACAAAGGGCAGCCTTGGCGGAGTCCAACCCTCACTGGAAACGTGTCCGACTTACCGCCGGCAATGCGGACCAAGCTCTGACACTGATCATACAGGGAGCGGACCGCCACAATCAGACAGTCCGATACCCCATACTCTCTGAGCATTCCCCACAGAACTTCCCGAGGGACACGGTCGAATGCCTTCTCCAAGTCCACAAAGCACATGTAGACTGGTTGAGCAAACTCCCAGGCTAGTTCCTAAAAAAAAAAACCTCACACCTATTCTACTCACAGCCACTAGGGGGCGATATGTCACATTGTATCATCAAAACTGCTGTGTAACTGTTAGCACTTTAAACACAATATAGCAGACAAGAGTTCATACTCATGCATCACACTCTCACACACACACACACACACACACACACACACACACACACACACACACACACACACACACACACACACACACACACACACACACACACACACACACACACACACACACACACACACACACACACAATGGCTCGCATGTGTAAAGATCAGATTTCCATCATGTTTGTTTTGCTAGGATAAGGCGTGTGTGAAGAAAGACAATATTTTGCTAGCTAATAGCCATCTGTTGAAACCCCAGGAATTCCTCGCATTGTTTTTCCAAAAAGAAGCTTTTTTTTTTTTTGGCAGGGGAGAAAGAAGACCTATATTTATTTAAAGCTAAACACACACACACACACACACACACACACACACACACACACACACACACACGACAAAGTAAACTGATGGTCACTATTTTACCCAATAAAAAGGGATTTTTCATAGCTTTTCATAACACACTAACCTAGGATTGTACACAACTAGTATAGTACCGCCATACTAATGAATCATATTGTCGTTACGTGGTGAAATTGCTGGTTTTACGAGCAGAGGAGCATGTTCGGCAGCGCACACACACACGGAGTACTTACAAGCAGACACAGTGTGTAGACAGAAAAGGGAGAACGGACGCATTTTGGCCTAAAAAGTAAAGATAAAGGTGAAGTTATAACACGGAAACACCCTCAGGAAGAGCTGCTTTAAGACATGGCTAGCTAGTCATCAATAATCCTCGCCTCCATGGCGACAAATACAGTAAGTTTATTCCAAGTAGCATTATCACTGGAGGACGAGGAATAGCTAAACATGCTTCACTACACACCGTAGGAGGATACAATAGCTCACCGGCGTCACAATGTAAACAAACGCCATGGGTGGATCTACACCTGACATCCACTGTAATGATACCATGTACAGGAGCATGTCTAGTCGATACTACTATGAGTACATCGATATTTTTTATCATCAAAAAAAAAAATTCATATTATGTCTATAAAGTCAGTAAATACGTCCCTGGACACATGAGGACTTTGAATATGACCAATGTATGATCCTGTAACTACTTGGTATCGGATCGATACCTAAATGTGTGGTATCGTCCAAAACTAATGTAAAGTATCAAAGAAGAGAAGAATAAGTGGTTATTACATTTTAACAGAAGTGTAGATAGAACATGTTGAAACTGAAAATAAGCAGATATTAACAGTAAATGAACAAGTATATTAATAATAAATGTTTTACAGTTTGTCCTTTATAATGTGTACAAAATAATAGGTGTATAAATGACACAATATGTTACTGCATACGTCAGCAGACTAATTAGGAGTCTTTGTTTGTTTACTTACTACTAAAAGACAAGTTGTCTAGTATGTTCACTATTTTATTTAAGGACTAAATTGCAATAATAAACATATGTTTCATGTACACTAAGATTTTTTGTTGTTAACATAAAGACGATAATGACATTTTTTTGTGGTCCCCTTTATTGAGGAAAGTATCGAAAAGTATCGAAATACATTTTGGTACCGGTACCCAAATATTGGTATCGGGACAACCCTACACTAACCTAACTATTATTAACTGTCTGCAATGGACTTATTCTGGTGTGTGTGTGTATATATATATATATATATATATATATATATATATATATATATATATATATATATATATATATACTCGTTGTGGCTTGTGCAGCCCTTTGAGACACTCGTGATTTAGGGCTATATAAGTAAACTTTGAGTGATTGATTGATAGTTATTGTTTTTTGGCGACACCTAGTGGCTAGGTTAAGCTCAAGACACAGCGTATTGAATGATGCGGACACGTTTGTTACTGGACACGGTCTAATACGTGTATGTGTAAAAATATGCAACTAGAAGTATGTGATACTTGTTTATATTGACAAATGTGCTGTTTCACACTGCAATATTATCAAATGAATACTTTCACACTGGTATGACTGATAAGATTGTTACAGATACTTTGGACAATGCTTTCATGACGGTGTGCAGAGCACATGTCAAATATGAAGTACAATGACGGACACTTTGTCCGTAAAAGGACTTTTTTTTGTCTGCCCCCTCCTCCATGGGGACTTTGGTTTGAAAAGAAAATGCTGTTTTTAAGTCTTAAAGCAGCAAAAACAACAAGTTGTCACAGTGATACTTCCTGACAAGCTGGCCCGAGATAGAAAAAGAGAAAAGACAACAACCCAAAGCATTAGGGACACCCACCACTTACTAATCAATGATAGAAAGCGTTATCAATAACATGTATTTCAACTAAAGTGATCGATTACGTCATTCTTCTTCAATAATGGACTTTTCTACAATGATTTTTTCCCCACCTTGTTGATATTATTCACATAACCTTAAATGTGAATTCAACAATCTAATGAATATATTTTCAGATGACCTAAATATATCAATATTTCAGAGACCAATACATTTTTAGATTATTATTTTAGTTTTAATTAGTTAATAACTTTCGAGATTATCCAAATATTATGAATATATTTTATAACATTGTTTAATTATTATTTTTCTTATATACATCTTTGTTTTCTATCCAGATTATTGCAATATTATACATTTCATAACACATTTTTTAATTAGAATTTTTCACATGTATTTTATTTTTTAAATTAATACTTTTCCAGAAGATCAAACTATGATATAAATATTTTATAGACCAATTAATTTTGAAATTCAATTTTCCCCATTTGAAATGTTCATAATTAATAACTTTCTATGCGATCAAATATTATATAAATATTTTATAGGCCAATAAATGTTGTATTATTTTCCCCATTTATATTTTTATTTATTATTCAATAACGTTTCAGATTATCAAAATGATATATAAATATTTCAGAGACCAATACATTTTTAGATACTTTTTTTTAGATTATTATTTTACTTTTAATTAGTTAATAACTTTCCAGATTATCCAAATATTATAAATATATTTATAACATTATTATTTTTCCTATTTACATATTTTTTTGTCTTTCCAGATTATCCAAATATAATCCATTTTATAACACTCTTTTTTTTAAAAGTTCATTATGAATAACTTTCTATGTGATCAAATATAATATAAATATTCCAGAGACCAATACATTTTTAGATATACTGTATATATATATATTTTAGATAGTTTTAGTTTTAATTAGTTAATAACTTACCATATTATCCAAATATTGTAAATATATTTAATAACATTGTTTAATTATTATTTTTCTTATATAGATATTTTTTTTCCAGATTAACAAAATATTATACATTTTATAACACATTTTTTCATTAGAATTTTTCACATGTATTTTTTTTCAATTAATACATTTCCAGAAAATCAAATTATGATTATAAATATTTTACAGAACCAATGAAATTTAAAATTTTATTTTTCCCATCTGAAATGTTCATTATGAATAACTTTCTATGCGATCAAATATGATATAAATATTTTATAGGCCAATATATATATATATATATATATATATTTTCCCCCATCTGTATTTTATTTATTATTCAATAACTGTTCAGATTATCAAAATATTATATAAATATTTCAGAGATCAATACATTTTTAGATTATTATTTTACTTTCAATTACTAAATAACTTTTCAGATTTTCCAAATATTATAAATATATTTTATAACATTGTTTAATGATCATTTTTCATATATACATCTTTGTTTTCTTTCCAGATTATTACACATTTTTTAATTAGAATTTTTCACATGTATTTTTTTTAATTAATACTTTTCCAGAAGATCAAACTATGATATGAATATTTTATAGACCAATGAATTTTAAAATTGAATTTTCCCCATTTGAAATGTTCATAATGAATAACTTTCTATGTGATCAAATATTATATAAATATTTTATAGGCCAATAAATGTTGTATTATTTTCCCCATCTACATTTTTATTTATTATTCAATAACGTTTCAGATTATATAAATATTTCAGGGACCAATATATTTTTAGATACTTATTTTAGATTATCATTTTAGTCTATATTAGTTAATAACTTTCCAGATTATCCAAATATTATAAAGATATTTTACAACATTATTATTTTTCCTATAAAATTTCCTCAAGTTTTGTTGTTGTTGTAAATAATCAATACAGTTCATGATTATCAACATATTATATGTTTTATCAGTCAACACGTCCTTTTTTTCCATCTAATTTTTTTAAATTAATAACTTTCAAGACAATAAGAATTATATACAAATATATTATAGACCTAATTCAGATAATTTTTAATTGCTAATGCCAGACTCATTCATTTCATTGAAATAGTTTTTTATTGCAAAAAATGTACATTTGAGTTATTTTAATGTTTGTTTTTCATCTCGTGTCCATGACTTTTACTCTATTTGCGGCTCTAAATTCAGTCATATTTTTCCTGTATCATGCACGAAAAATAGGATAAATTATGTGGAAAATTTCCAATCAAATTTTTTTATTTTATTTTACATTTTTTACAATTGTTTTAGCAAAATTTGCTGAAGCTAAATAATCATACGATTAAGACAAAATACTTTTCTTGCAATATTAACTAAACTTGACTTTTAAAAAATACGAATAAATACCTTTTCAGATTACCTAAATATGATATAAATATTTCAGAGACCTATACATTTTTAGATAATTTTTTTAGATGATTATTTTAGTTTTTCAGTCAATATATTTTATAATAATTGTTTTCTTAATCTACATTCTTTTGTATTAATAACTTTGCAGATTATCAAAATACACACATATTTTATATTTTTTATTTTTTAAATAATCAATACAGTTCATGATTATCAAAATATTAAATGATTTATCAGTCAACACGTCATTTTTATCCCATCTAATTAGTTTTTATTAATACCTTTCAAGACGATAAGAATGATATACAAATATATTATAGGCCACTACATTTTTTCAGTGTTTTCAGATAATGGATTACTAAAATATAAATAAATAAATAATAAATACAATTTAAAAGAAAATAGGCATTTAATTCCTGGCAAATGTGATTCAAAAAAAATAAATTCAGATTTTTTTTAAAATTGTAAATGGCAATTATTTTTTATTGCAAACATTTTTAATTCCTAGACATTTTAGTTATTTTTTATGTTTTGTGTCAATGGGTTTTACTCTATTAGCGCCTCTAAATTCAGTCATATTTTTGCGCTAAAAATAGGATAAATTATTTGGAAAATTTCCAATCAAAAAAGTGAAAAACTTCCTATTTTATTTAACATTTTTTACAATTGTTTTAGACAAAATGTCTGAATCCCCCCCTATAAAATAATTATGCGATTAAGACTAAATACAATAAAATGTAATTTCTTGCAATTTTAACTAAAGTTGACTTTTAAAAAATACAAAATGAATACCTTTTCAGATTACCTAAAAATGACATAAATATTCTAGACCAATACATTTTTAGATAATTATTATAGTTTATTAGTAAATATATTTTATAATAATTGTTTTCTTCATCTAAATTCTTTTGTATTAATAACTTTCCAGATGATCAAAATACACACCTCAACTTTTTTTTGTAAACAATCAATACAGTTCATGATTATCAAAATATTATATAAATGTTTTATCAGTCAACACGTCATTTTTTTCCATCTAATTTGTTTTTATTAATACCTTTCAAAACGATAAGAATGATATACAAATATATTATAGGCCACTACATTTTTTCAGTGTTTTCAGGTGATGGATTACTAAAATATAAATAAATAAATAATAAATACAATTTAAAATAAAATAGGCATTTAATTCCTGGCAAATGTGATTTAAAAATTAAATAAAAATAAATTCAGATAATTTTTAATTTTAAATGCCAGACTCCTTATTAACTTCATTGAAATATGTTTTTTATTGCAAACATTTTTAATTCTTGTACATTTTAGATAATTTTAAGTTTTGTGTCTACGACTTTTACTCTATTAGCGCCTCTAAATTCAGTCATATTTTTCCTGTATCATGCACTAAATATAGGATAAATTATTTGGAAAATTTCCAATCAAAAAAATTAAAAAACTTCCTATTTTATTTTACATTTTTTACAATTGTTTTAGAAAAACTCTCTGAATCCCCCCCTAAAAATAATTATACGATTAAGACAAAATACAATAAAATGTCGTTTCTTGCAATATTAACTAAACTTGACTTTTAAAAAATACGAATGAATACCTTTTCAGATTACCTAAATATGACATACATATTCTAGACCAATACATTTTTAGATAATTTTATTAGATTATTATTTTAGTTTTTCAGTCAATATATTTTATAATAATTTTTTTCTTCATCTAAATTCTTTTGTATTAATAACTTTCCAGATCATCAAAATACACACATACAGTATTTTTTATCACCTCAAGTTTTTTTTGTGTAAATAATCAATACAGTTCATGATTATCCAAATATCATATACATGTTTTATCAGTCAACACACGTCATTTTTTTCCATCTAGTTTGTTTTTATTAATACCTTTTAAGACGTTAAGAATGATATACAAATATATTATGGGCCACTACATTTTTTCAGTGTTTTCAGATGATGGATTACTAAAATATAAATAAATAAGTAATAAATACAATTTAAAAGAAAATAGGCATTTAATTCCTGGCAAATGTGATTATTTTTTAAAAATAATACATTCAGAGAATTTTTCATTGTAAATGCCAGACTCCATATTAATTTTATTTAAATTATTTTTTATTGCAAAACGTTTTAATTCCTGTACATTTTAGTTAATTTTTAGTTTTGTGTCTATGACTTTTACTCTATTTGCGCCTCTAAATTAGGTCATATTTTTCCTGTATCACGCACTAAAAATAGGATAAATAATTTGGACATTTTCCAATCAAAAAAGTGAAAAACTTCCTTTTTTATTTTAAATTTTTTACAATTGTTTTAGCAAAATAATAATAATAATAATAATAAAAAATTAAAATACAATAAAATGTCCTTTCTTGCAATATTAACTAAACTTGACTTTTAAAAAATATGAATGGATCCAACATTTTTATCAGGACAAAATATTTGTGCACTACTTCTCACGTCAAATGTTTTGTAAATAAATACATGTGCACTGAATAAAGCTTTTATGATGGACATAGTTTGACACTGGAACAGACGATTACTCCCTATTGAAGTACTGTAAGCACTTACTACATTTTCTGATGGATCGTTTTGGCTTCCACGCTAACAAGTCTCTGTTATGCTTTAATCATACGGATAAAGAAATAAAAGATAGTAAGAGATAAGTGGGAATCCCTGTGGATGCTCAACATGGCGTCACAATCAGGTCATTTCATTAGGGACGCCACATTGTGCGCAAACAAAGCAAAGGTCACAATTGTGCGCCTCAAAGTGGATCCACCACGCAGCAGAATAGTAAGATAATAGACGCCATGTTGCACACTGGGAAGAAAAGCATCTCGCAAACATTTTCTTTAAGCAGCTGCTGGTGGAAATGACTTCTTTTTTTTTTTTTTTTTTTTTTTAGGAGGGCAGGGAGATTGGGGTATTTATGACCCCCACTCAAACACAGGAAGGAAGGAAGTGAAGAAGTGCCAAACAATATCAAACTGCTGCAACCTTTAGGAGGAACACACACACACACACACACACACACACACACACACACACACACACACACACACACACACACACACACACACACACACACACACACACACACACACACACACACACACACACACACACACACACACACATACACACACACACACACACACACACACGCGCGCACACACACAGGGCCAAACTTTAGAGTGACTCATCTGGAATGGACACTTTAATAGGCACACCCACACAGTCGAAATGATATAAATATGATGAAAAAAATTAATAAAAATCATTACCTAGATGAGGCAATTCCTGAAGGAATTGCGTGTGAATGCTCCGATGCGAAAGTTGAAGTGAAATGCTGACAGAATGTAGTATGAATGTAAGAATGGTTTGAATGTTGAAGAGTTTGAATTTCCAGGAAAACTGGAATTTTGGTTTGGAACTTGGGAAATTGTTAGTTTGAATGTGCAGGATGAGTGGAATGTCTTGATGTTGGAATGGTTTGAATAGGTTGGAAAATGTGGGAATTGTGGAAGTTTGAAAAAGGGCCAATTATTTTTGAATGGGGAAAATGTCCCTAAAAACTGGGAATTCTAGGAAATCAGGGAATTTTTTTAAATTTTTTTGAAGGAGAGCACATATTTCCCAAACAGGCTGAATATTTTGAAGTTCAAACGGTTAAGAGTGGATGAAAAATTTAGGAGTTGTAGAATTTAGAAAAATGTCCCATTTATTTCAATGGGAATTTCATAAAAAATGGGTAATTCCGGGATAAGAGGGAATTAAAAGAGGTAGAAAACTTCAATGTTCTGAATGGTTGGTGTTGGAATTTTTCAAAACGGAAGAGAAATGTTGAAGTAGTAAGATAAATGTTATTACGAATTGAATTCCTGGAATTTTGAGAAAACCGGGAATTTTTCCATTTAAAAAAAAAAAAAAACTTTGTTTTTTGTCCTGATTAAGAGGAATGTTTTGACGGTGGAACGGTTAAAGTGGGTTGAAAATGTGAGAGGAGGAGTCGACAGAAAAAAGGGTGAAAACAGGGTTTGGAAAACTGGGAATTCCTGGAATTTTTGGGAAATTGCAAAAATGATAGTTTGAATGTCCAGGATGAGTGGAATATGTTGAAGGTGGAATGGTTTGAATCGGTTGAAAAATGTGGAAATGGTGGAAGTTTGAAAAATGGCCAATTCATTTTGAATGGGAAAAATGTCCCGGAAAACCTGGAATTCTGGGAAATCTGGGAATTTTTGGAATTTGTCAAGGGAAAGCCCACAATTCCCGAATCGGCTGAACAGTTTGAAGTTGAAACAGTTTAGATTAGATGAAAAATGGAGGAGTTGTGGAATTTAGAAAGATGTCTAATTCATTTCAATAGGAATTTCATAAAAATTGGGGAATTCCGGGAAAAGAGGGAATTTTTTGAAAATGGTTAAAAACTTGAATGGTTGGTGTTGGAATTTTTCAAAACGGTCGAGAAATGTTGAAGTAGTAACATTTTTAATTGAGAAATGTTATTCGGAATTCCTGGAATTTCGGGAAAACCGGGAATTTTTCAATTAAAAAAAAACAACTTTGTTTTTGTCCTGATTAAGAGGAATGTTTTGACGGTGGAACGGTTAAAGCGGGTTGAAAATGTGAGAGGAGGAGTCGACAGAAAAAAGGGTGAAAACAGGGTTTGGAAAACTGGGAATTCCTGGAATTTTTTTTGGAATTGGAAAAATTACAGTTTGAATGTCCAGGATATGTGGAATATGTTGAAGGTGGTATCGTTTGAACAGGTTGAAAAATGTGGAAATGGTGGAAGTTAGAAAAATGGCCGATTCATTTTGAATGGGAAAAATGTCCCGGAAAACCTGGAATTCTGGGAAATATGAGAATTTTTGGAATTTGTCTAGGGAGAGCCCGCAATTCCCGAATCGGCAGAGCAGTTTGAAGTTGAAACAGTTTAGATTAGATGAAAAATGTAGGAGTTGTGGAATTTTGAAAAATGTCCCATTCATTTCAATGGGAATTTCATAAAAATTTGGGAATTCCGGGAAAAGAGGGAATTTTTTAGAAAATGGTAAAAAAAAAAAAAGTAATGTTCTGAATGAGTTGAAATGGTTGGTGTTGGAATTTTTCAAAACGGTCGAGAAATGTTGAAGTAGTAACATTTTTAATTGAGAAATGTTATTCGGAATTCCTTGAATTTCGGGAAAACCAGGAATTTTTCAATTAAAAAAAACAACTTTGTTTATTGTCCTGATTAAGAGGAATGTTTTGACGGTGGAACGGTTGAAGTGGGTTGAAAATGTGGGAGGAGTCGACGACAGAAAAAAGGGTGAAAACAGGGTTTGGAAAACTGGGAATTCCTGGAATTTTTTTTGGAATTGGAAAAATTACAGTTTGAATGTCCAGGATATGTGGAATATGTTGAAGGTGGAATGGTTTGAATCGGTTGAAAAATGTGGAAATGGTGAAAGTTTGAAAAATGGCCGATTCATTTTGAATGGGCAAAACGTCCCGGAAAACCTGGAATTCTGGGAAATATGAGAATTTTTGGAATTTGTCAAGGGAGAGCCCGCAATTCCCGAATCGGCAGAGCAGTTTGAAGTTGAAACAGTTTAGATTAGATGAAATATGTAGGAGTTGTGGAATTTTGAAAAATGTCCCATTCATTTCAATGGGAATTTCATAAAAATTTGGGAATTCCGGGAAAAGAGGGAATTTTTTAGAAAATGGTAAAAAAAAAAAAAGTAATGTTCTGAATGAGTTGAAATGGTTGGTGTTGGAATTTTTCAAAACGGTCGAGAAATGTTGAAGTAGTAACATTTTTAATTGAGAAATGTTATTCGGAATTCCTGGAATTTCGGGAAAACCAGGAATTTTTCAATTAAAAAAAAACAACTTTGTTTATTGTCCTGATTAAGAGGAATGTTTTGACGGTGGAACGGTTGAAGTGGGTTGAAAAATGTGGGAGGAGGAGTCGACAGAAAAAAGGGTAAGAACAGGGTTTGGAAAACTGGGAATTCCTGGAATTTTTTTGGAATTGGAAAAATTATAGTTTGAATGTCCAGGATATGTGGAATATGTTGAAGGTGGAATGGTTTGAATCGGTTGAAAAATGTGGAAATGGTGGAAGTTAGAAAAATGGCCGATTCATTTTGAATGGGAAAAACGTCCCGGAAAACCTGGAATTCTGGGAAATATGAGAATTTTTGGAATTTGTCAAGGGAAAGCCCGCAATTCCCGAATCGGCAGAGCAGTTTGAAGTTGAAACAGTTTAGATTAGATGAAAAATGTAGGAGTTGTGGAATTTTGAAAAATGTCCCATTCGTTTCAATGGGAATTTCATAAAAATTTGGGAATTCCGGGAAAAGAGGGAATTTTTTAGAAAATGGTAAAAAAAAAAAAAGGAATGTTCTGAATGAGTTGAAATGGTTGGTGTTGGAATTTTTCAAAACGGTCGAGAAATGTTGAAGTAGTAACATTTTTAATTGAGAAATGTTATTCGGAATTCCTGGAATTTCGGGGAAAACCAGGAATTTTTCAATAAAAAAAAAACAACTTTGTTTATTGTCCTGATTAAGAGGAATGTTTTGACGGTGGAACGGTTGAAGTGGGTTGAAAAATGTGGGAAGAGGAGTCGACAGAAAAAAGGGTGAAAACAGGGTTTGGAAAACTGGGAATTCCTGGAATTTTTGGGAAATTGGAAAAATGATAGTTTGAATGTCCAGGATATGTGGAATATGTTGGAGGTGGAATGGTTTGAATCGGTTGAAAAATGTGGAAATGGTAGAAGTTAGAAAAATGGCCGATTCATTTTGAATGGGCAAAACGTCCCGGAAAACCTGGAATTCTGGGAAATCTGGGAATAATCACAATTATTATGATTAGTCCATCATATTTAAAATCTGTTACATCATTTTTTTGGTTGTTGGTGTAAATATTTGTTTTGCTGACGTGCAATTACTACTTGTTTGTCTTTTTGCTCATTCTACGCTCAAGACTCACTCCTGGTACCTGAATGAGTCGTCTTCCACTTGGAAACCTTACATCAAATAGAATAAATATAAAATAAAGTTGAAAACGATCTATTATACATGTTGAATTATGTTCAAAAAAATGTTGAGTTGAAAAAGATAGAAGGCCCTCAAATACCTCAGGGGAAACGCTTTATCAGTATCATGCTTTAAAAAGCCGTGCACTACAAAATGTGCTCATTCATCCTGACTTCATTTTGATTCAAAAATGTATAAATTGGTACAAATAATATACATTTTTGTTTTGCAGGCTCAAGTGTTTAATATATTGTGCTCCTGAGTTAATATTGCTGATCAATTTGAATGTATTATTATTTGTGAATTTTTGAATATTTTTCCAGTATCAAATTGTTCAAGTCGGTCAAAAAATATCTATCATTTAAAAAAAAATGTTGGTAATTTTAGGCAAATTGATGCACTTTAAATATTTTCTGTTACAGACTAAAAAACAATGTTAATAAGACTTACACTTCCTTTTATAGTCAATCAAATTTAAACTTTACAGTACAGATTAAAATGAAATTTGGTTGCATTAGCTGCTTGTAGTGCAGGATAAAAGAGCAATAATGTGCAGAGTGTTTGCATGTACAAAAGAAGGTGCAGATATAAATAGATTAATAATGATTAAAATCAATATTAATAACTATTAATAATAGTTAATATTTGTGATAACTTGATCTATATTTCTTTAATGTTAATAAGAATACAATGTTATGCAGAGGTGTACTTATAACAATTTTACAGACAAATGTCACTAGTATTGGTCGTGACATTGTTTTTCCTAGGGGGGTGTAACAGAAAATAACTGGGGAGCACTGGATAATTATTAATTATTATTGTAAATATTAATAATAGTTAATATTTGTGATAATTTGATCAAAATGTCTTGTTTTCCTTGAATGTTAATAAGGATACAATGTTATGCAGAGGTGTACTTATAACAGTTTTACGAACAAATGACATTTTAGTTGTGACATTTAAATTGTTTTCCTTTGGGGGGCGTAACAGAAAATAACTGGGGAGCACTGGATAATTATTAATTATTATTATAAATATTAATAATAGTTAATATTTATGATAACTTGATCTATATTTCTTGTTTTCTTTAATGTTAATAAGGATACAATGTTATGCAGAGGTGTACTTATAACAGTTTTATGGACAAATGACATATCATTGGTTGTGACATTTAAATTTTTTTCCTAGGGGGGCGTAACAAAGTAACTAAGAAGCACTGGATAATTATTAATTATTATTGTAAATAATAATAGTTAATATTTGTGATAATTTGATCAATATTTCTTGTTTTCTTTAATGTTAATCAGGATACAATGTTATGCAGAGGTGTACTTATAACAATTTTACAGACAAATGACACTAGTATTGGATGTAAAAATGTTCCCCTAAAGGGGCGTAACAGAAAATAACTGGGGAGCACTGGATAATTATTAATTATTATTATAAATATTAATAATAGTTAATATTTGTGATAATTTGATCAAAATTTCTTGTTTTCTTTAATGTTAATAATGATACATTGTTATGCAGAGGTGTACTTATAACAATTTTACGGACAAATGACATATTAGTCGTGACATTTAAATTGTTTTCCTTTGGGGGGGCGTAACAGAAAATAACTGAGAAGCACTGGATAATTATTAATTATTATTATAAATATTAATAATAGTTAATATTTGTGATGATTTGATTTATATTTCTTGTTTTCTTTAATGTTAATAAGGATACAATGTTATGCAGAGGTGTACTTATAACAGTTTTATGGACAAATGACATATCATTGGTTGTGACATTTACATTTTTTTCCTATGGGGGCGTAACAAAGTAACTAAGAAGCACTGGATAATTATTAATTATTATTGTAAATAATAATAGTTAATATTTGTGATAATTTGATCAATATTTCTTGTTTTCTTTCATGTTAATCAGGATACAATGTTATGCAGAGGTGTACTTATAACAATTTTACAGACAAATGACACTAGTATTGGATGTAAAAATGTGTCCCCTAAAGGGGTGTAACAGAAAATAACTGGGGAGCACTGGATAATTATTAATTATTATTATAAATATTAATAATAGTTAATATTTGTGATAATTTGATCTATATTTCTTGTTTTCTTTAATGTTAATAAGGATACAATGTTATGCAGAGGTGTACTTATAACAATTTTACGGACAAATGACATTTTAGTCGTGACATTTAAATTGTTTTCCTTTGGGGGGTGTAACAGAAAATAACTGAGAAGCACTGGATAATTATTAATTATTATTATAAATATTAACAATAGTTAATATTTGTGATGATTTGATCAAAATTTCTTGTTTTCTTTAATGTTAATAAGGATACAATGTTATGCAGAGGTGTACTTATAACAGTTTTATGGACAAATGACATATCATTGGTTGTGACATTTACATTTTTTTCCTAGGGGGGCGTAACAAAGTAACTAAGAAGCACTGGATAATTATTAATTATTATTGTAAATAATAATAGTTAATATTTGTGATAATTTGATCAATATTTCTTGTTTTCTTTCATGTTAATCAGGATACAATGTTATGCAGAGGTGTACTTATAACAATTTTACAGACAAATGACACTAGTATTGGTCGTGACATTGTTTTCCCTAGGGGGGTGTAACAGAAAATAACTGGGGAGCACTGGATAATTATTAATTATTATTGTAAATATTAATAATAGTTAATATTTGTGATAATTTGATCAAAATGTCTTGTTTTCTTTAATGTTAATAAGGATACAATGTTATGCAGAGGTGTACTTATAACAATTTTACGGACAAATGACATATCATTGGTTGTGACATTTATTTTTTTTTCCTAGGGGGGCGTAACAAAGTAACTAAGAAGCACTGGATAATTATTAATTATTATTGTAAATAATAATAGTTAATATTTGTGATAATTTGATCAATATTTCTTGTTTTCTTTAATGTTAATCAGGATACAATGTTATGCAGAGGTGTACTTATAACAATTTTACAGACAAATGACACTAGTATTGGATGTAAAAATGTGTCCCCTAAAGGGGTGTAACAGAAAATAACTGGGGAGCACTGGATAATTATTAATTATTATTATAAATATTAATAATAGTTAATATTTGTGATAATTTGATCAATATTTCTTGTTTTCTTTAATGTTAATAAGGATACAATGTTATGCAGAGGTGTACTTATAACAATTTTACGGACAAATGACATATTAGTCGTGACATTTAAATTGTTTTCCTTTGGGGGGCGTAACAGAAAATAACTGGGGAGCACTGGATAATTATTAATTATTATTATAAATATTAATAATAGTTAATATTTGTGATAATTTGATCTATATTTCTTGTATTCTTTAATGTTAATAAGGATTCAATGTTATGCAGAGGTGTACTTATAACAATTTTACGGACAAATGACATATCATTGGCTGTAACATTAAACATTATTTCCTAGGGGGGCGTAACAGAAAATAACTGGGGAGCACTGGATAATTATTAATTATTATTATAAATATTAATAATAGTTCATATTTGTGATAATTTGATCTATATTTCTTGTTTTCTTTAATGTTAATAAGTATAGAATGTTATGCAGAGGTGTACTTATAACAATTTTACGAACAAATGACATATCATTGGTTGTGACATTTACATTTTTTTCCTAGGGGGGCGTAACAAAGTAACTAAGAAGCACTGGATAATTATTCATTATTATTGTAAATAATAATAGTTAATATTTGTGATAATTTGATCAATATTTCTTGATTTCTTTAATGTTAATAAGGATTCAATGTTATGCAGAGGTGTACTTATAACAATTTTACAGACAAATGACACTAGTATTGGATGTAAAAATGTTTCCCCTAAAGGGGCGTAACAGAAAATAACTGGGGAGCACTGGATAATTATTAATTATTATTATAAATATTAATAATAGTTCATATTTGTGATAATTTGATCTAGATTTCTTGTTTTCTTTAATGTTAATCAGGATACAATGTTATGCAGAGGTGTACTTATAACAATTTTACGGACAAATGACATATCTGCTCCGCCGCTCCCAGTCTGTGGAACGCTCTCCCTGACCACTTGAGGGCACCACAGACTGTGGATGCTTATAAAAAAGGCTTAAAAGCGCTTCTTTTTAAAAAAGCCTTTTTTTTTTTAGATATATGCATACTAGTTATAGCTATTTGGCTATTCTAGTTTTTATTTTTCTTAATTATATTTTTCTTTATTTTCTTAATACACTGTAGCACTTTGAGATTGTTTACTCAATATAAAGTGTTTTTTACAAATAAAATCTATTATTATTATTATTATCATTGGTTGTGACATTTAAATTTTTTTCCTAGCGGGGCGTAACAGAAAACAACTGGGAAGCACCGGATAATTATTATTATAAACATTAATAATAGTTAATATTTGTGATAATTTGATGTATATTTCTTTAATGTTAATAAGTATACAATGTTATGCAGAGGTGTACTTATAACAGTTTTATGAACAAATGACATATCATTGGTTGTGACATTAATTTTTTTCCCCTCGGGGGGCGTAACAGAAAATAACTGTGAAGCACTGGATTTACCTGTACTGCACATCACTGATTGTTCATTATTGGAAATCATACATGAAATAATTATAAACAAATAATAACGTTTTGTGTCATTTAAGGATGACAGAGTTAATAGTTTTGATGTCACACAATGTTATGAGTTTTGCGTTAGTACTATGTTGCAAATAGAAATGAGAATGTGTATGTTATCTGATGTATCATATTGTATACATGTTTGAAATAAACTTACAACCATAACCATATTAAGCGTGTTTTGAGCCGGAACCAGAAGATTCTAAGCCGGCGTAACAAAAGGCCAATCAATAGTGGAGTGTTGACGCGCAGCCTTGACTTTAGAAGCACTAAGTGCTGAAGCAAGAAGACGCTAGAAGCCCAAACAGGCTTTTTATTGAAAAATCGATCCTTGGGACAGAAACGCTGGCTTTTGAGCAAGTAGGACTAGTTTGTGCATCTTCAGAGAACTTCTTCTTCTTCTTCTTGGAAACAAAACAATCGATACTGGCGAGGTCGCGGCGCCTCTTCAAGCTATCTGCCGCCCCCTTGTGGAGCAAGCGGGGAACTGCGCGACTATTGGCTTCAGTGCTTTTGGACAACATTTAAAAAAATTTAAAAAAAAAAAAGACGAACGCTAAAGTGACAAAAGGTTAGTTTAAGTGGACCTGCTCACATGCTAAGGCACTGGCCTCGACTATCCCCGCCGCCGGGCGGACTGGCCACCGCGGCGCCGTTGCCTTCCGTCACCACCGTCACCTCGGTGCCGCCCTCCTGCACCAAGGCCCTTAGGTCCTCCAGTTCTGCGCAGGTGGTGATGAAAGTCTGCGGCCCGGCGTGGACCTGGTGCAGCGAGTCGTCGGCGTGGAGCGGCGTCAGGAGGACCGTCTGCGGTGCGAAGGCGGCGTCCGACAGGCCGGGCGCCAGCAGCATGGAGTTGACCACCAGGTCCTGGTGCTCTGGACTCAACAGGACCATCTTGCTGGGAGTCTCGGCGGAAGAGACGATGATTTTGAGCTGCGAGGACGAGTCCACCTGGACCGGGACCAGGACCGCCGGGTCTTCCTGGGATTCTCTGTGCTGCTTCCTGTGACTCCGCAGCGAGTCCTCCCTGACGAAGGAGGCGCTGCACAGGTCGCAGCTGAAGGCGCGAGCGGCTTCCAGTTTGGCCCGGTACCGGGAGCTGACGGGCTTGGGGGGGTCCTCGCCGGGCCTTCTGCCGCCCGCTCGCCAGCCGCCCTTTTCCGTGGCGTCCGAGTGGAACCTCTTCCTGTGGATGACCAGGTTGCTGCGCTGCTTGGAGGCGTAGCTGCACGCCTCGCACTTAAAGGGCCGCTCCTCCGAGTGGATCCTCTCGTGCACCTTGAGCGCCCCCCGGCTGGCGCAGGAGTACGTGCACGCCGGGCACTGCACGGGCTGCGCGGGCCGGTGGTGGCGCGCGTGCTGGCGCAGCGCCGTCTTGTTGGCGCACTTGAAGTCGCAGTGCGCGCAGTGGAAGGCGTTGTCGGCGGCGTGTTTGATCTGAACGTGCGACTTGAGGTTACCTTTCATGGCGCAGCGGTACTCGCACAGCTCGCACTTGTAGGGCTTCTCCCCCGAGTGGACGCGGACGTGGCGCTTCAGGTCCGAGTTGATCTTGAACTTGGCGTCGCACTGCTGGCACTGGAAAGGGGCGTCGCCTTGGGGAAGACGTAAAGGTGGCGAGTCACTTTTTGGAGTAAAGTGGGTATACTTGAGAGTAGTCAGTGTACAGCTTGTGTCGCTCTATTAAAAGTAAGTCAACACAAAACATTGCTATCTGCAACACGAGTGAGTAGCGAGGGAATCGTGTCCCGTCTTCGGTCGAGCTTGGTGAGCACGAGTGCGAGCTGCGGTTCACTCAGGTGAACATAAGTGTCATGAAGAGTCCCGGCACACATCAAACATGGCCTGTGTCGCGTAGGAAGGCAGGGAGGACAATAAATGAAGGAAGGAAAGAAAGAAGGAAGATGAAAAGAAAGGAAAGAAGGAACTAATAAATGAAAGAAGGAACTAATAAATAAAAGAAGGAACCAATAAACGAAGGAAGGAAGAGGAAAAGAGGAAAAGAAAGGAAACAAGGAACTAATAAAGGAAATAAGGAACTAATAAATGAAGGAAGGAAGATGAAAAGAAAGAAGGAACTAAGAAAGGAATGAAGGAACTAATAAAGGAAGGAAGGAAGGAAGATGAAAAGAAAGAAGGAAGATGAAAAGACAAGAAAGTAGGAACTAATAAATGAAGGAAGGAAGATGAAAAGAAAGAAGGAACTAAGAAAGGAAAGAAGGAACTAATAAAGGAAGGAAAGAAGGAAGATGAAAAGAAAAGAAAGAAGGAACAAATAAATGAAGGAAGGAAGATGAAAAGAAAGAAGGAACTAAGAAAGGAAAGAAGGAACTAATACAGGAAGGAAGGAAGGAAAATGAAAAGAAAGAAGGAACTAAGAAAGGAAAGAAGGAACTAATAAAGGAAGGAAGGAAGATGAAAAGACAAGAAAGTAGGAACTAATAAATGAAGGAAGGAAGATGAAAAGAAAGAAGGAACTAAGAAAGGAAAGAAGGAACTAATAAAGGAAGGAAAGAAGGAAGATGAAAAGAAAAGAAAGAAGGAACAAATAAATAAAGGAAGGAAGATGAAAAGAAAGAAGGAACTAAGAAAGGAAAGAAGGAACTAATACAGGAAGGAAGGAAGATGAAAAGAAAAGAAAGAAGGAACTAATAAATGAAAGAAGGAACTAATAAATAAAGGAAGATTAAAAGAAAGGAAATAACTAATACAGGAAGGAAGGAAGATGAAAAGAAAAGAAAGAAGGAACTAATAAATGAAAGAAGGAACTAATAAATAAAGGAAGTTGAAAAGAAAGGAAAGAAGGAACTAATAAAGGAAGCAAGGAAATGAAGAAGGAAGGAAAGAAGGGAAAAGGGGGGAGGGAATGAAAAAAGGAATAAAGGAAGGAAGGAAGAAAATAGTGAAGGAAAGAAAGAAAGAAAGTAAAAAGGAATGAAGAAAGGAAGAAATTAAGGAAAGGGGGGAAAAGGCAGGAAAGGAAGGTAGGAAAGCAGGAAATATAAATGAAGGAAGAATAAATGAGGGAAGGACGACGAAAACAAAGGAAAGAAGGAACCAATAAATGAAGAAAGGAAGATGAAAAGAAAGGAAAGAAGGAACTAAGAAAGGAAAGAAGGAACTAATAAAGGAAGGAAGGAAGATGAAAAGAAAGGAAAGAAGGAACTAATAAATGAAGGAAGGAACTAATAAATGAAAGAAGGACGATGAAGATAAAGGAAAGAAGGAACTAATAAAGGAAAGAAGATGAAAAGAAAGGAAAGAAGGATGATGAAAAGAAAGGAAAGAAGGATGATGAAAAGAAAGGAAAGAAGTAACTAAGAAAGGAAAGAAGGAACTAAGAAAGAAAAGAATGATCTAATAAGGGATAGAAGGAACTAATAAATGACGGAAGGTAGATGAAAAGAAACCAAATAAAATACTAATAAAAGAAAGAAGGAACTAAGAAAGGAAAGAAGGAACTAAAAAATGAAAGAAGAACGATGACAAGAAAGGAAAGAAGGAACTAATTAATGAAAGAAGGAACTAATAAATGAAGGAAGGAAGATGAAAAGAAAGCAAATAAAATACTAATAAAGGAAAGAAGAAACTAATAAATGAAGGAAGGAAGATGAAAAGAAAAGAAAGAAGGAACTAATAAATGAAAGAAGGAACTAATAAAGGAAGTCACTTTTTTGACGTCACAATAACAAGTAAAGTGGGTGTACTTGAGAGTAGTCAGTGTACAGCTTGTGTCGCGCTATCAAAAGGAGGTCAACACAAAACATTGCTATCTGCAACACGAGTGAGTAGCGAGGGAATCGTGTCCCGTCTTCGGTCGAGCTTGGTGAGCACGAGTGCTGCCGACCCTGTCGAGCTGCGGTTCACTCAGGTGAACATAAGTGTCATGAAGAGTCCTGGCACACATCAAACATGGCCTGTGTCGCGTAGGAAGGCAGGGAGGACAATAAATGAAGGAAGGAAAGAAAGAAGGAAGATGAAAAGAAAGGAAAGAAGGAACTAATAAAGTAAGGAAGATGAAAAGAAAGAAAAGAAGGAACTAATAAATTAAAGAAGGAACCAATAAATGAAGGAAGGAAGATGAAAAGAAAGGAAAGAAGGAACTAATAAAGGAAAGAAGGAACTAATAAATGAAGGAAGGAAGATGAAAAGAAAGAAGGAACTAAGAAAGGAAAGAAGGAACTGATAAAGGAAGGAAGCAAGATGAAAAGAAAGAAGGAACCAAGAAAGGAAAGAAGGAACTAATAAAGGAAGGAAGCAAGATGAAAAGAAAGAAGGAACTAATAAAGGAAGGAAGGAAGGAAGATGAAAAGAAAAGAGAGAAGGAACTAATAAATGAAGGAAGGAAGATAAAAATAAAGAAGGAACTAAGAAAGGAAAGAAGGAACTAATACAGGAAGGAAGAAGGATGAAAAGAAAAGAAAGAAGGAACTAATAAATGAAAGAAGGAACTAATAAATAAAGGAAGATGAAAAGAAAGGAAAGAAGGAACTAATACAGGAAGGAAGGAAGATGAAAAGAAAAGAAAGAAGGAACTAATAAATAAAGGAAGATGAAAAGAAAGGAAAGAAGGAACTAATAAATTAAAGAAGGAACCAATAAATGAAGGAAGGAAGATGAAAATAAAGAAGGAACTAAGAAAGGAAAGAAGGAACTAATACAGGAAGGAAGAAGGATGAAAAGAAAAGAAAGAAGGAACTAATAAATGAAAGAAGGAACTAATAAATAAAGGAAGATCAAAAGAAAGGAAAGAAGGAACTAATACAGGAAGGAAGGAAGATGAAAAGAAAAGAAAGAAGGAACTAATAAATAAAGGAAGATGAAAAGAAAGGAAAGAAGGAACTAATAAAGGAAGGAAGGAAATGAAGAAGGAAGGAAAGAAGGGAAAAGGGGGGAGGGAATGAAAAAAGGAATAAAGGAAGGAAGGAAGAAAATAGTGAAGGAAAGAAAGAAAGTAAAAAGGAATGAAGAAAGGAAGAAATTAAGGAAAGGGGGAAAAAGACAGGAAAGGAAGGTAGGAAAGCAGGAAATATAAATGAAGGAAGAATAAATGAGGGAAGGACGACGAAAACAAAGGAAAGAAGGAACCAATAAATGAAGAAAGGAAGATGAAAAGAAAAGAAAGAAGGAACTAAGAAAGGAAAGAAGGAACTTATAAAGGAAGGAAGGAAGATGAAAAGAAAGGAAAGAAGGAACTAATAAATGAAGGAAGGAACTAATAAATGAAGGAAGGACGATGAAAATAAAGGAAAGAAGGAACTAATAAAGGAAAGAAGGAACCAATAAATGAAGGAAAGAAGATGAAAAGAAAGGAACGAAGGATGATGAAAAGAAAGGAAAGAAGGATGATAAAAAGAAAGGAAAGAAGTAACTAAGAAAGGAAAGAAGGAACTAAGAAAGAAAAGAATGATCTAATAAGGGATAAGGAACTAATAAATGAAGGAAGGAAGATGAAAAGAAACCAAATAAAATACTAATAAAAGAAAGAAGGAACTAAGAAAGGAAAGAAGGAACTAAAAAATGAAAGAAGAACGATGACAAGAAAGGAAAGAAGGAACTAATTAATGAAAGAAGGAACTAATAAATGAAGGAAGGAAGATGAAAAGAAAGCAAATAAAATACTAATAAAAGAAAGAAGAAACTAATAAATGAAGGAAGGAAGATGAAAAGAAAAGAAAGAAGGAACTAAGAAAAGAAAGAAGGAACTAATAAAGGAAGTCAGTTTTTTGACGTCACAATAACAAGTAAAGTGGGTATACTTGAGAGTAGTCAGTGTACAGCTTGTGTCATGCTATCAAAAGGAGGTCAACACAAAACATTGCTATCTGCAACACGAGTGAGTAGCGAGGGAATCGTGTCTCGTCTTCGGTCGAGCTTGGTGAGCACGAGTGCTGCCGACCCTGTCGAGCTGCGGTTCACTCAGGTGAACATAAGTGTCATGAAAAGTCCCGGCACACATCAAACATGGCCTGTGTCGCGTAGGAAGGCAGGGAGGACAATAAATGAAGGAAGGAAAGAAAGAAGGAAGATGAAAAGAAAGGAAAGAAGGAACTAATAAGGTAAGGAAGATGAAAAGAAAGAAAAGAAGGAACTAATAAATTAAAGAAGGAACCAATAAATGAAGGAAGGAAGATGAAAAGAAAGGAAAGAAGGAACTAATAAAGGAAAGAAGGAACTAATAAATGAAGGAAGGAAGATGAAAAGAAAGAAGGAACTAAGAAAGGAAAGAAGGAACTAATAAAGGAAGAAAGCAAGATGAAAAGAAAGAAGGAACTAAGAAAGGAAAGAAGGAACTAATAAAGGAAGGAAGCAAGATGAAAAGAAAGAAGGAACTAATAAAGGAAGGAAGGAAGGAAGATGAAAAGAAAAGAAAGAACTAATAAATGAAGGAAGGAAGATGAAAAGAAAGAAGGAACTAAGAAAGGAAAGAAGGAACTAATACAGGAAGGAAGAAGGATGAAAAGAAAAGAAAGAAGGAACTAATAAATGAAAGAAGGAACTAATAAATAAAGGAAGATCAAAAGAAAGGAAAGAAGGAACTAATACAGGAAGGAAGGAAGATGAAAAGAAAAGAAAGAAGGAACTAATAAATAAAGGAAGATGAAAAGAAAGGAAAGAAGGAACTAATAAAGGAAGGAAGGAAATGAAGAAGGAAGGAAAGAAGGGAAAAGGGGGGAGGGAATGAAAAAAGGAATAAAGGAAGGAAGGAAGAAAATAGTGAAGGAAAGAAAGAAAGTAAAAAGGAATGAAGAAAGGAAGAAATTAAGGAAAGGGGGAAAAAAACAGGAAAGGAAGGTAGGAAAGCAGGAAATATAAATGAAGGAAGAATAAATGAGGGAAGGACGACGAGAACAAAGGAAAGAAGGAACCAATAAATGAAGATGAAAAGAAAGGAAAGAAGGAACTAAGAAAGGAAAGAAGGAACTTATAAAGGAAGGAAGGAAGATGAAAAGAAAGGAAAGAAGGAACTAATAAATGAAGGAAGGACGATGAAAATAAAGGAAAGAAGGATGATGAAAAGAAAGGAAAGAAGTAACTAAGAAAGGAAAGAAGGAACTAAGAAAGAAAAGAATGATCTAATAAGGGATAGAAGGAACTAATAAATGAAGGAAGGAAGATGAAAAGAAACCAAATAAAATACTAATAAAAGAAAGAAGGAACTAAGAAAGGAAAGAAGGAACTAAAAAATGAAAGAAGAACGATGACAAGAAAGGAAAGAAGGAACTAATTAATGAAAGAAGGAACTAATAAATGAAGGAAGGAAGATGAAAAGAAAGCAAATAAAATACTAATAAAGGAAAGAAGAAACGAATAAATGAAGGAAGGAAGATGAAAAGAAAAGAAAGAAGGAACTAAGAAATGAAAGAAGGAACTAATAAAGGAAGTCACTTTTTTGACGTCACAATAACAAGTAAAGTGGGTGTACTTGAGAGTAGTCAGTGTACAGCTTGTGTCGTGCTATCAAAAGGAGGTCAACACAAAACATTGCTATCTGCAACACGAGTGAGTAGCGAGGGAATCGTGTCTCGTCTTCGGTCGAGCTTGGTGAGCACGAGTGCTGCCGACCCTGGCGAGCTGCGGTTCACTCAGGTGAACATAAGTGTCATGAAGAGTCCCGGCACACATCAAACATGGCCTGTGTCGCGTAGGAAGGCAGGGAGGACAATAAATGAAGGAAGGAAAGAAAGAAGGAGGATGAAAAGAAAGGAAAGAAGGAGTAACATAACTGCGTGTGAGCGATTAATGCACCTGTGTGAGCGAGTAACGTACCTGTCAGGGAGCGAGTAACATAACTGCGTGCGAGCGAGTAACGTACCTGTCAGGGAGCGAGTAACATAACTGCGTGCGAGCGAGTAACGTACCTGTCAGGGAGCGAGTAACATAACTGCGTGCGAGCGAGTAACGTACCTGTCAGGGAGCGAGTAACATAACTGCGTGCGAGCGAGTAACGTACCTGTCAGGGAGCGAGTAACATAACTGCGTGCGAGCGAGTAACGTACCTGTCAGGGAGCGAGTAACATAACTGCGTGCGAGCGAGTAACATACCTGTAGATAGCGAGTAACATAACTGCGTGCGAGCGAGTAACATACCTGTCAGGGAGCGAGTAACATACCTGTCAGGGAGCGAGTAACATAACTGCGTGCGATCGAGTAACATACCTGTAGATAGCGAGTAACATAACTGCGTGCGAGCGAGTAACATACCTGTCAGGGAGCGAGTAACATAACTGCGCGCGAGCGAGTAACGTACCTGTCAGGGAGCGAGTAACGCACCTGTCAGGGAGCGAGTAACATAACTGCGTGCGAGCGAGTAACGTACCTGTCAGGGAGCGAGTAACGCACCTGTCAGGGAGTGAGTAACATACCTGTCAGGGAGCGAGTAACATAACTGCGTGCGAGCGAGTAACATACCTGTCAGGGAGCGAGTAACGCACCTGTCAGGGAGCGAGTAACATACCTGTCAGGGAGCGAGTAACATAACTGCGTGCGAGCGAGTAACATACCTGTAGATAGCGAGTAACATAACTGCGTGCGAGCGAGTAACATACCTGTCAGGGAGCGAGTAACATAACTGTGTGCGATCGAGTAACATACCTGTAGATAGCGAGTAACATAACTGCGTGCGAGCGAGTAACATACCTGTCAGGGAGCGAGTAACATAACTGCGTGCGAGCGAGTAACGTACCTGTCAGGGAGCGAGTAACGCACCTGTCAGGGAGCGAGTAACATACCTGTCAGGGAGCGAGTAACATAACTGCGTGCGAGCGAGTAACGTTCCTGTCAGGGAGCAAGTAACATAACTGCGTGCGATCGAGTAACATACCTGTAGATAGCGAGTAACATAACTGCGTGCGAGCGAGTAACATACCTGTCAGGGAGCGAGTAACATAACTGCGTGCGAGCGAGTAACGTACCTGTCAGGGAGCGAGTAACGCACCTGTCAGGGAGCGAGTAACATAACTGCGTGCGAGCGAGTAACATACCTGTCAGGGAGCGAGTAACATAACTGCGTGCGAGCGAGTAACATACCTGTCAGGGAGCGAGTAACATAACTGCGTGCGAGCGAGTAACATACCTGTCAGGGAGCGAGTAACATAACTGCGTGCGAGCGAGTAACGTACCTGTCAGGGAGCGAGTAACGCACCTGTCAGGGAGCGAGTAACATAACTGCGTGCGAGCGAGTAACGTACCTGTCAGGGAGCGAGTAACGCACCTGTCAGGGAGCGAGTAACATACCTGTCAGGGAGCGAGTAACATAACTGCGTGCGAGCGAGTAACATACCTGTCAGGGAGCGAGTAACATAACTGCGTGCGCACGAGTAACATACCTGTCAGGGAGCGAGTAACATAACTGCGTGCGCACGAGTAACATACCTGCCAGGGAGCGAGTAACATAACTGCGTGCGAGCAAGTAATGCACCTGTGTGAGCAAGTAACATAACTGCGTGCAAGCGAGTAATGCACCTGTGTGAGCGAGCAACGTACCTGTCAGGGAGCGAGTAACATAACTGCGTGCGAGCAAGTAATGCACCTGTGTGAGCAAGTAACATAACTGCGTGCAAGCGAGTAATGCACCTGTGTGAGCGAGCAACGTACCTGTCAGGGAGCGAGTAACATAACTGCGTGCGAGCGAGTAACATACCTGTCAGGGAGCGAGTAACATAACTGCGTGCGAGCGAGTAACATACCTGTCAGGGAGCGAGTAACATAACTGCGTGCGCACGAGTAACATACCTGCCAGGGAGCGAGTAACATAACTGCGTGCGAGCAAGTAATGCACCTGTGTGAGCAAGTAACATAACTGCGTGCGCACGAGTAACATACCTGCCAGGCAGCGAGTAACATAACTGCGTGCGAGCAAGTAATGCACCTGTGTGAGCAAGTAACATAACTGCGTGCAAGCGAGTAATGCACCTGTGTGAGCGAGTAACGTACCTGTCAGGGAGCGAGTAACATAACTGCGTGCGAGCGAGTAATGCACCTGTGTGAGAGCGAGTCACGCACCTGTGCGAGGGAGTAACGTACCTGTGTGCGAGCGCAGGTGCACGGTGAGCTGGCTGGAGTTGCGGCTGGCATAAGGACAGATCTGACACTTGAATGGCCGCTCGTCGTAGTGAATCCTCACGTGCTTCTTCAGGCTGCTGCTGTCGGCCGCCGCGTACGAGCACAGCTTGCACTTGTGCGGCTTCTCTCCCGTGTGCGAGCGCAGGTGCATGTTGAGCTTGTCCCGCCGGCTGAAGCGCTTGTGGCACAGCTCGCACTCGAACGGCTTCTCGCCTGGGGAGAGGGGGGCTGCTGGTCAGGGGACACGGCCTATTTTTTGGAAAGGGAGGTCAGACTGCCTACCTGTGTGAGTCTTCAGGTGTCTCTCCATGTCTTTCTGGCCGTACTGTGTCTTGAAGGTGCAGCCTGAACCACAACAACAACTTCCTGTTACCAGGGGTGTCCAAACTTTTTGACTGGGGGGTCACATTGGCCTTAAAAGTGGACTGCATGCAAACTAACTAATACATATGAATATACATATATTATATATACAAACCCCGTTTCCATATGAGTTGGGAAATTGTGTTAGATGTAAATATAAACGGAATACAATGATTTGCAAATCCTTTACAACCCATATTCAGTTGAATGCACTACAAAGACAACATATTTGATGTTCAAACTCATAAATTTTATTTCTTTTTTGCAAATAATAATTAACTTAGAATTTCATGGCTGCAACACGTGCCAAAGTAGTTGGGAAAGGGCATGTTCACCACTGTGTTACATGGCCTTTCCTTTTAACAACACTCAATAACGTTTGGGAACTGAGGAGACACATTTTTGAAGCTTCTCAGGTGGAATTCTTTCCCATTCTTGCTTGATGTACAGCTTAAGTTGTTCAACAGTCTCCGTTGTGGTATTTTAGGCTTCATAATGCGCCGCACATTTTCAATGGAAGACAGGTCTGGACTACAGGCAGGCCAGTCTAGTACCCGCACTCTGTTGTAACACGTGGCTTGGCATTGTCTTGCTGAAATAAGCAGGGGCGTCCATGATAACGTTGCTTGGATGGCAACATATGTTGCTCCAAAACCTGTATGTACTTTTCAGCATTAATGGTGCCTTCACAGATGTGTAAGTTACCCATGTCTTGGGCACTAATACACCCCCATACCATCACACATGCTGACTTTTCAACTTTGCGCCTAGAACAATCGGGATGGTTATTTTCCTCTTTGTTCCGGAGGACACAACGTCCACAGTTTCCAAAAACAATTTGAAATGTGGACTCGTCAGACCACAGAACACTTTTCCACTTTGCATCAGTCCATCTTAGATGGAAGCGTTTCTGGGTGTTGTTGATAAATGGCTTTGGCTTTGCATAGTAGAGTTTTAACTTGCACTTACAGATGTAACGACCAACTGTAGTTACTGACAGTGGTTTTCTGAAGTGCTCCTGGGCCCATGTGTTGATATCCTTTACACACTGATGTCGCTTTTTGATGCAGTACACCCTGAGGAATCCAAAGTCACGGGCTTAGCTGCTTACGTGCAGTGATTTCTCCAGATTCTCTGAAACCTTTGATGATATTACGGAGCGTAGATGGTGAAATCCCTAAATTCCTTGCAATAGCTGGTTGAGAAATGTTGTTCTTAAACTGTTGGACAATTTGCTCACGCATTTGTTGACAAAGTGGTGACCCTCGCCCCGTCCTTGTTTGTGAATGACTGAGCATTTCATGGAAGCTGCTTTTTATACCCAATCATGGCACCCACCTGTTCCCAATTAGCCTGTTCACCTGTGGGATGTTCCAAATAAGTCTTTGATGAGCATTCCTCAACTTCCTCAGTCTTTTTTGCCACTCGTGCCAGATTTTTTTAAACATCTTGCAGGCATCAAATTCCAAATGAGCTAATATTTGCAAAAAATAACAACATTTTCCAGTGTGAACATTAAATATCTTCTCTTTGCAGTCTATTCAATTGAATATAAGTTGAAAAAGGAGTTGCAAATCATTGTATTCTGTTTTTATTTACTATTTACACAATATAAAAATATAATGGATATATAATTAATCATTATTGTAATTGGTTATTAAGAGTATGTGAAAGTATAACTCCTACCTTGTTTACTTTTCAGAAATAACAAGCAGTTAAAATGTGGCAAACATGGATAAGTGACAGCCATTATTTAAATGGCTGTATTTTTATTAATTTTTTTTATGTATTTTTGATTTTTTATGTTGATTGGAAGTTTTTTTTTTAAGATCCACAAAGTTCAATGAGCAGGATGTGTTATGTATGGCCATGCTTGTTGAACTTTTGTGCTGATTGAATGTTTTTCTTTTCACCATGACTAGGGAAGGTTATTTAGATAAATAAATGCTGTACTCTTGTTTCCTTGCAAGTGCATTCAATGGTTGCGTTACTTTCAATGGCCACCAGATGGTGACAAAAAAGCCGCCGCTCATTACATGCTACGCCCACCTGAGAAACAGCAACTGCGTCTTTTGGACGCCAGCGAGTCTTTTAGCTTCTTGCGCTTCTGCGGCTTGGTCAGGATCTTCTTGACGCCTCTCAGCAGACACGTCTGGAAGGTCTCCTCCAGGACCACCTCCATGCTGGAGCCTGAGCACGGCGAAATGAGACAGACTGGAACGTGAGAAGAAGACGGGACGGCGCGATGAGAATGTGAGAGGTTGAAGACGGGCGGAACTGGAGGATAAACATGAGAATATACGCATGAAGAGCCCATGGCGAACATGGGCAGATGATAATAGGCCACACAGAAGACACGGGTGACATGAGGAGATGAGGATGAGAAAGGATGAGAAGATGAGAGCAAAAAGGAAGATGAGAGGAACATGAGAAGATGATAAAAAGTAGCTGGGTGAAAACAATAAGAACGCAAAATGATGAGAATGAAGAGGGGAGAAGATGAAGGAACAGGGTTGAGAGTTAGGGATGATGCTCGAAACCGGTTTTCCCGGTTGTTCGATAAGAAAAGAACCGAGTCCTCGGACTCGAATCCCTTTTTGAGAACCGGTACCAGTTATCAAAATCACTATAGTAAAGAAAAAGAGTTGGTTCTTTATTCGAATCCCTGAGAACGAATCCCTTCCCACAGGAAATGCCCTGTGGGACGTCTTACTGACACCTTGTGGCGAGATGAAAATAGTACGCGTCATTAGTTTGGGCACTTCCGGGTTGGCGAGTCAGTTCAGTTCATGAGACAATTGAGAAGTAGACAAGTTGTGTTAGCTCCTACAAGCCTTGGAAAAGATAAGTCTGTAAGTAAACTGTTTAACTTGTTTATATAACTCAATATTAAGGTGGAAAGTGTTTCAATTTGATAGTAAGATGTCTATTGAAAAACGATTTTTGTGCACTGTTTCAATGGATGTTTTGAGGACTTAAAATGGCTGCCAATCGTCTATTTCCACCCTCGAAATAGTTTCAACACTCTGAAGTATTTGTTTGATGATAGAACTGTATATTTGTGTGAAGCTAATATTTACATATTCTGTATTACATTTCAGTATGTTAATTGAATCACATAGCTTATACATTTGTCATTGTGTGTATTTCGGTTAAAAAAATTAAAATAACAGTCCAGTGCAAGACAAAAGTAAAGATAGGAAAAGAAATGGCAAGATCAACAACAATAAAGAGCCTAAATGGATTAATCTGCTTTGGGACTTTAATATTAGACGTCTTGGATTGTTTGTTAGCTGTCTGCCAAGCTGTATAACCTCAACACGTATAGTGAAGGTAGAATAGGCAATATGCAATTATTGCCAGGCTTCGCTCTCATGTAAGGGAAGAATAATTGTTGATTGATGACTGTGGTGTTCTTAGTGTCATAGTGTGTGTAGTTAGTATGTTCCAATAGCAGCAGGAGTGCACTTTTTGGAGAGCTGTATTATTTTCAGTTTTGTGCCCAAGGGACTGATTTTATTTAACACTATATTATTATTTATACACCTATAGGGATCACAGAGACAGGTTGTTTTTGTGTTACTGTATATATTTGTTTTTCTGAAAAATCCCACTTAATATACTTTGGGTAAAAAACAGTCAATATATTTTTTTTTAGGGGGGGGTAACAGTCAATATTTATTTTTTTATTATAAAATAAAAGTGAGCTTTTGTTAAACCAAATATTGTGTTTTTTTCCATATACAACAACCTATCTGGAATCGATAAGAGAATCGATAAGAGGATTCGATAATGGGCTCGAACTCGATCATTTCTTATCAAATATAATCCCTAGTGAGAGTACATCAATATTTGCAGGATGAGAGCCGTGGAGAACATGAGACGCAAGATGAGAGTAATGGACATGAGAGGATGCCGGAGAGAAGCACAAAAAAGACGAGAGAACACGAGAAAAGCAAAGAAAAGGAACCGATGAGAAGATGAAGAGGTGTGTCATTGTTGCAGATGATGACAACATGTGAAGATGAGGATTGGGACAATTGTTAAGAAGCGCATGAGATGTTGAAATTATTATCATGAGCTAAGATGAAGATATTCTTCCTAGCTCTCATCTCATCCTTTTGCCGACATTGAGTTAGCATAACTCAACTGTTGGGTTAAATAGCTCAACCCAATAGTTTGGTCTGGAATAACCCATTATTAAGTTATCATAACTCAACTTTTTGGTTGAATAATTCAACCCAAAAGTTGGGTTGAAAACATTAACCCAAAATGTTGAGTTAAAATAACTCAAATAAGGGGTTTGTCCTTTTCTGAACCAGCAGTTAGGTTAAAATTGTTTTTTGTTTTTTTACCCAACATTACTAAAAAATGCTGGGTTGTTTTGATAACCCAATTTATGGGTTGCGAGTTTTGGGATACATTTTGGAGTTATTTTTATGAAGAGAAATACATTTTTTGGGTTATAAGGGTATTATTTTAACTCAAATTCTGGGTTTTCAAAACTATGAACCATTTTTGGGTTGTTTTTCAATGAGTATCATAACTCAACTTTTTGGTTGAATAATTTAACCCAAAAGTTGGGTTGAAAACATTAACCCAAAATGTTGAGTTAAAATGACTCAAATAAGGGGTTTGTCCTTTTCTGAACCAGCAGTTGGGTTAAAATTGGGTTAATTTTTTTACCCAACATTACTAAAAAATGCTGGGTTATTTTGATAACCCAATTTATGGGTTGCGAGTTTTAGGATACATTTTGGAGTTATTTTTATGAAGAGAAATTAATTTTTTGGGTTATAAGGGTATTATTTTAACCCAAATTCTGGGTTTTCAAAACTATGAACCATTTTTGGGTTGTTTTTCAATGAGTATCATAACTCAACTTTTTGGTTGAATAATTTAACCCAAAAGTTGGGTTGAAAACATTAACCCAAAATGTTGAGTTAAAATAACTCAAATAAGGGGTTTGTCCTTTTCTGAACCAGCAGTTGGGTTAAAATTGGGTTAATTTTTTTTACCCAACATTACTAAAAAATGCTGGGTTATTTTGATAACCCAATTTATGGGTTGCGAGTTTTAGGATAAATTTTGGAGTTATTTTTATGAAGAGAAATTAATTTTTGGGGTTATAAGGGTATTATTTTAACCCAAATTCTGGGTTTTCAAAACTATGAACCATTTTTGGGTTGTTTTTCCAATGAGTATCATAACTCAACTTTTTGGTTGAATAATTTAACCCAAAAGTTGGGTTGAAAACATTAACCCAAAATGTTGAGTTAAAATAACTCAAATAAGGGGTTTGTCCTTTTCTGAACCAGCAGTTGGGTTAAAATTGGGTTAATTTTTTTTACCCAACATTACTAAAAAATGCTGGGTTATTTTGATAACCCAATTTATGGGTTGCGAGTTTTGGGATACATTTTGGAGTTATTTTTATGAAGACAAATTAATTTTTTGGGTTATAAGGGTATTATTTTAACTCAAATTCTGGGTTTTCAAAACTATGAACCATTTTTGGGTTGTTTTTCAATGAGTATCATAACTCAACTTTTTGGTTGAATAATTTAATCCAAAAGTTGGGTTGAAAACATTAACCCAAAATGTTGAGTTAAAATAACTCAAATAAGGGGTTTGTCCTTTTCTGAACCAGCAGTTGGGTTAAAATTGGGTTAATTTTTTTTACCCAATATTACTAAAAAATGCTGGGTTATTTTGATAACCCAATTTATTTTTGGGATACATTTTGGAGTTATTTTTATGAAGAGAAATTAATTTTTTGGGTTATTAGTAGAGATGTCCGATAATATCGGTCTGCCGATATTATCGGTCTATAAATGCGTTAAAATGTAATATTGGAAATTATCGGTATCGTTTTTTTAATTATCAGTATCGTTTTTTGTTTTTTTTTATTTTTTTAAATTTTGTTTTTTTATTAAATCCACATAAAAAACACAAGATACACTTACAATTAGTGCACCAACCCAAAAAACCTCCCTCCCCCATTTACACTCATTCACACAAAAGGGTTGTTTCTTTCTGTTATTAATATTCTGGTTCCTACATTATATATCAATATATATCAATACAGTCTGCAAGGGATACAGTCCGTAAGCACACATGATTGTGCGTGCTGCTGGTCCACTAATAATACTAACCTTTAACAGTTAATTTTACAAATTTTCATTAATTACTAGTTTCTATGTAACTGTTTTTATATTGTTTTACTTTCTTTTTTATTCAAGAAAATGTTTTTAATTTATTTATCTTATTTTATTTGATTCATTTTTTTAAAAAAGTACCTTATCTTCATCATACCTGGTTGTCCAAATTAGGCATAATAATGTGTTAATTCCACGACTGTATATATCGGTTGATATCGGTATCGGTTGATATCGGTATCGGTTGATATCGGTATCGGTAATTAAAGAGTTGGACAATATCGGCATATCGGATATCGGCAAAAAGCCATTATCGGACATCCCTAGTTATAAGGGTATTATTTTAACTCAAATTCTGGGTTTTCAAAACTATGAACCATTTTTGGGTTGTTTTTCAATGAGTATCATAACTCAACTTTTTGGTTGAATAATTTAACCCAAAAGTTGGGTTGAAAACATTAACCCAAAATGTTGAGTTAAAATAACTCAAATAAGGGGTTTGTCCTTTTCTGAACCAGCAGTTGGGTTAAAATTGGGTTATTTTGATAACCTAATTTATGGGTTGCGAGTTTTGGGTTAAATTTTGGAGTTTTTTTTTTTGAAGAGCAATCAAGTTTTTGGGTTATAAGGGTATTATTTTAACTACATTTCTGGGTTTTCAAAACTATGAACCATTTTTGGGTTGTTTTTAGTTGAGAAGGAGTAGAACAAACCAGCAGTAAAATATATATAATTTCTAACCAACTTTTGGGTCAAGGACTGCTAAATTGCACAACCCAATAGTTGGGTTGGGAATAACCCAACATTGTAGTGAGCTTAAAGGCCTACTGAAAAGATTTTTTTTTTATTTAAACGGGAATAGCAGATCCATTCTATGTGTCATACTTGATCATTTCGCGATATTGCCATATTTTTGCTGAAAGGATTTAGTAGAGAAAATCGACGATAAAGTTCGCAACTTTTGCTCGCTGATAAAAAAAAAGCCTTGCCTGTACCGGAAGTAGCGTGACGTCACAGGAGCTAGTATTCCTCACAATTCCCCGTTGTTTACAATGGAGCGAGAGAGATTCGGACCGAGAAAGTGACGATTACCCCATTAATTTGAGCGAGGATGAAAGATTCGTAGATGAGGAACGTTACAGTGAAGGACTTGAGAGGCAGTGATGGACGTATCTTTTTTCGCTCTGACCGTAACTTAGGTACAAGCTGGCTCATTGGATTCCACACTCTCCTTTTTCTATTGTGGATCACGGATTTGTATTTTAAACCACCTCGGATACTATATCCTCTTGAAAATGAGAGTCGAGCACGCAAAATGGACTTTTAAAGTGACTTTTATCTCCACGACAATACATCGGTGACACACTTAGCTACTGAGCTAACGTGATAGCATCGTTCTCAAATGAAGATAGAAACAAAATAAATAAACCCCTGACTGGAAGGATAGACAGAAGACCAACAATACTATTAAACCATGTACATGTAACTACACGGTTAAAAATTCTCAGCCAGGTAAGGCTTAAAAATGATGTTGCTAACGACGCTAAGGCTAATTTAGCAACTTAGCAACCGGACCTCACAGAACTATGATAAAAACATTAGCGCTCCACCTACGCCAGCCAGCCCTCATCTTCCCATCAACAGCCGTGCTCACCTGCGTTCCAGCGATCGACGGCGCGATGAAGGACTTCATCCGTGGGTTTGGCGGCAAGCATCGGCTAGGCGTAGTAAGTAGTCCTTGTTGTGTTGCTGTAAGTATTGTACTTAGCCGCTAATACACCGATCGATCCCACCTACAACGTTCTTCTTTGCAGCCTCCATTGTTCATTAAACAAATTGCAAAAGATTCACCAACACAGATGTCCAGAATACTGTGGAATTTTGTCGAAGAAAACAAGAGGCTTTTCTATCGGGTCCGATGGGGTACAACCACTTCCGTTGCTTTTGTGACGTCACGCGCATAAATCATATCCAAAGGAGTTTTTCAACCGGAAGTGTGGCGGGAAATTTAAAATTGCACTTTATAAGTTAACCCGGCCGTATTGGCATGTGTTGCAATGTTAAGATTTCATCATTGATATATAAACTATCAGACTGCGTGGTTGGTAGTAGTGGCTTTCAGTAGGCCTTTAACTCAGCTTTTGTGTTAAATACTTTCAACCCAATAGTTGGGTTATGAATCAACCAACATTGAGTTAGCATAACTCAACTTTTGGGTTAAATAATTCAGCAAAGCTCCTTATCCAAGGAGGTAAGGATGAGACCGGAAGCTTGGAAGAATGAGAAGACGATGAGGAGCAGTAAAACGGAGGCAGGGAGGAACATGAAAAGACGACGGGGAGCAGGATGAGAAGTGAAACAATGAGAAAAGAGAAAGGTGCAAGGAACACGAACCGGATGAGAACGATAGCAACGCATGATGACGAGAATGACCACGTGAAAGTGAAAAAGATGACGAGAAGATGAAGAGACGTACGGTAAAGTTACAGACGATGACAACATATGAAGATGAGGAATGGGATGAGGGCTAAGAAGTGCATGAGATGATGAAATGATTATAATGAGTAAAGATGAAGACATTCTTCTGAGCTCTCATCTCATGCTCATGTCCTTCTTAGCATTTGATGAGTAGCAAAATGAGACAGTTGCTAAATGAGGATGAGATGAGAGTCAGGAGGCAAATCTTCATCTTAAGAGATGTTGGTCCTTTCCGTTCAGAAGAGTGAATAGATGGTGAAGAATAGTAAGATGAAGGGGGAAAGGCACATGAGAAAAGATGAGAAGATGAAGAGGAGTGTTGCCATTACAGACGATGACAAGAAATGAAGATAAGGATTGGGATGAGAGTTCAGAAAAGCATGAGATGATGAAATAATCACAACGAGAAAAGATCTCTCATCTCATCCTGACGTCCTTCTCAGCAACTGTTTTATTTTGCTCATCATCATGTGCCGATAAGGACATGAGGATGAGACAGGAGAGGACGAGGATTTGAGAGGATGACATGGAGCAAGTGAGCGTGGGGAACATGAGAAGACGATCGTATAATTAGGATAGCCAGGTGAGACGGAGAAGAGGATGAGAAGATGAACAGCATGAGAACCAAGGAGAACGTAAAGAAGAGTAAGATGAGAACAATAAGCATGAGAAGATGCTGAAGTGGAGCTCAACGAGAACAGAAGAAGATGAGGACGATCACGTGAGAGTGAAGAAGAACGTGAGGCGATGAAGAAAACCTGAGAAGAGCAGCGGGATGAGCGCCAACAAGATGATACAACATATGAAGATGAGGATTGGATGGGAGCATGAGATGAGGAAAGGACCATCATTCTTCCGAGCTCTCATCTAATCCTCATGTCTTTAGCAGCCGTCTCATTTTTGCTCCTCATCAAATTCCAGGAAAGACGTGAGGATGAGAGTTCAGAAGAATGAAGAGATGGTGAAGAATAGTAAGATGAAGGGGGAGAAGCACATGAGATAAGATGAGGAGATGAACAGTAGCAGCATGGGAACCAAGGAGAACGTAAAGAAGAGTAAGATGAGGAAAAATAAGCATGAGAAAATGCTGAAGTGGAGCTCAGCGAGAACAGAAGAAGATGAGGACGATCGCGTGAGAGCGAAGAAGAACATGGGGCGATGAAGAAAACACGAGAAGAGCAGCGGGATGAACGCACAAAAGATGAAGAGTAGCAGCATGAGAAGGCGATGAGGTGATGAGGAGCAAGATGAGAGCAATGGGCATTAGAATAGACTGAAGAAGAACAAAAAGAAGAAGATGAAGACAGGTATGAACATGAGAAGAGCAGCAGGACGTAAAGAGCTGAAATACAGGATGAGACAAATTCGTATGAGAAAGTGAATGGGACATGAAGACGACATGATAAAGAATGAAAAGAGCAAAGAAGACCATTGGAAGATATATATGACCTGGGCTAAGAAGGACATGACAATGAGAGGATATAAAAGAGTAAATAAAGGACAAGCAGTAGATGAGGTGATGAGGAGTAAGATGAGAAAAATAAGCATGAGAAGATGCTGAAGTGGAGCTCAAGGAGAACAGAAGAAGATGAGGACGATCGCGTGAGAGTGAAGAAGAACATGGGGCGATGAAGAAAACACGAGAAGAGCAGCAGGATGAACGCACAAAAGATGAGAAGATGAAGAGTAGCAGCATGAGAAGGCAATGAGGTGATGAGGAGCAAGATGAGAGCAATTGGCATTAGAATAAACTGAAGAAGAACAAAAAGAAGAAGACGAAGACAGGAAGAGCAGCAGGAGGTAAAGAGCTGAAATACAGGATGAGACAAATTCGTATGAGAAAGTGAATGGGACATGAAGACGACATGATAAAGAATGAGCCCTGAGATGGGTAGGTTGTGAGTTCAAACCCCGGCCGAGTCATACCAAAGACTATAAAAATGGGATCCATTACCTCCCTGCTTGACACTCAGCATTAAGGGTTGGAATTGGGAGTTATAACACCAAAAATGATTCCCGGGCGCGGCCCCCGCTGGTGCTCACTGCTCCCCTCACCTCCCAGGGGGTGATCAAGGGTGATGAGAATAATTTCGCCACACCTGGTGTGTGTGTGACAATCATGGGCACTTCAACTGGTTTAAATGTAACTTATATATTGGGTTTCACTATGTAAAGCGCTCTGAGTCACTAGAGAAAAGCGCTATATAAATATAATTCCCGTCACTCACTCGCGTAGGAACATGAGAAGAGCAGCAGGATGTAAAGAGCTGAAATACAGGATGAGAAAGTGAACGGGACGTAAAGACGACCATTTGGATGATATATATGACCTGGGCCTAAGAAGGACATGACAATGAGAAGATAGACATGAGCAAATAAAGGACAAGCAGTAGGAGAGCAAAGAGGAGCATGAGGTCACCTGGCAGCGAGGGAGCTGCTGTCTCGGCAGAGGTGTTCCTCATGCTTTGCACCGAGCATCCATTCTGCTTGTGGGCCAGGAAGACTTGGACGTTGTTGTACTGCTGCTTGCAGAAGCCGCAGATGTGGATGTCGGGGCTCACCTCCACCAGCACAGGATGCCCTGCACATTTACAACGGACAACAAAGTGGAATTGTGCACATTTAGAAAGTATACGCACACTTTTCAACCACTGTGCCGCGGCACACGGGAGATGATGTCATTTCACCTAGTCTGCAAATGATGTGTTGTTGTTGAGTGTCGGTGCTGTCTAGAGCTCGGCGGAGTAACCGTGTAATACTCTTCCATATCAGTAGGTGGCAGCAGGTAGCTAATTGCTGTGTAGATGTCGGGAACAGCGGGAGGCAGGGTGCAGGTAAAAATAAAATAAACAAAAGCTGAGCGTAGCAACTGACTGTGCAGAAAGTCTTTGCACTATGCGCTTCAGCATCCGCTGACCCCGCTCTGTCAGTTTACGTGGCCTACCACTTGGTGGCTGAGTTGCTGTTGTTCCCAAACTCTTCACTTTTATTATAATAAAGTTGACTTTGGAATAGTTAGGAGCGAGGACATTTCACGACTGGATTTGTTGCACAGGTGGCATCCTATGACAGTTCAGTGTTTCCCACACATTCATTTATTTGTGGCGGCCCGCCACGAAAGAATTATGTCCGCCACAAATTTAAAAAATTAAAAATAATTTTTTTTGTGTTTTTTGTCCTGTCCAGCTTCTCAGGCAAATCATATAGTTGATGTAGATGCCCATATAGGCTGTTCAGATTTACTTTACAAAAGAGAAGTGTAGGATACTTCTCTTGTTGCCTTATTTGTGTTTTGGTGAGTTTTGAAGCATGTTAAGGGGGGCAAAGTAGTGCCCAAAGCTGCGGAATAATAATAATAATAATAAAGAATAATAAAAACTTACAATTTCAATAGGGTCCTTTCGTCCCATTGCAAAAGGACTCCCTTTGGGATTCCTTTGACAATGGTCCTGTGCGGACCCTAATTAGCTAACCTCAATGAACACAAAAATACCTTGAAATAAGTATATTCTCACTAATAACAAGTGCACTTTGATTGGGGGGAAAAAAGAGACCTTTTTGCTCAATATGTTGAAAAATATTCTTAAATGAAGTAAATGCTAGTGCCATTATCTTGACATAATGATATGCGCTCGGCATTATTTTATTAGCCTTTATTTAACCAGGTAAAATCCCATTGAGATCAAAGATCTCTTTTCCAAGGGAGACCTGGCCAAGAGGGCAGCAGCAAGGTTACATTAAAAACAGTAAACAAATACATAAAACATCACATTTACGACATTAAAACTTGCTCACATAACACATGTGCATACAGACAAGGTAGACTGCAGTCCTTTCACAGAAGCTTTAAACTCATTCAACGTAACAAGGGTTTGAAGTTTAATATTCGATTGTAGGTTATTCCAAGCCTTCGCTGCTGAAAACCTAAATGCTTTCTTGCCCAGTTCAGTTCTTACTTTGGGGACGACAAATTGCAGAACATTCATTGAACGAAGATTGTGACTTCCTTGTTTCTTTGTTAAAAGACAAGACAGATAAGATGGAGTGATACCCAGAATGGTTTTGTAGATGAAAACATACCAATGATTGAGGCATTACATTTCTTGAAACCAGCAAACTTATACTAAAAACAAGTTTATTGTTCTTAATGGAAAGGCAACAAGGCAATTTTTTTTTAATTGTAATTTTGAAGAATTTATCTGAATGTGCATGAACTATTTCTGGTTCAAAATTGTTTGAAATGTCACATGTTAAATGTTTTTTGTTTTTCATGCTTGAAATAAGAAATTTTTACTTTAAAAAAGTAGTTTTATACTTGTGAGAGTTGATGACACAGCTTTGCAACACTTGATATTCTAGTTTCAAGCATGTTTTACTCAATATAGGTCATCCAATCTCAGCAACAAGCTGTAATATCTTACTGAGATCATTTTGGACCAAAACTCTTAAAACAAGTAAAACACTCTAACATAAAATCTGCTTAGTGAGAAGAATTATCTTATCAGACAGAAAATAAGCAAATATCACCCTTATTTGAGATATTTCATCTTACTTAGATTTCAATTTTTGCAGTGTGTACGGATGTACTTTGTGGATGCCGTCTGCTACACACGCTGTAAGTCTTTGCTGTTGTCCAGCATTCTGTTTTTGTTTACTTTGTAGCCAGTTCGGTTTTAGTTTCATTTTACATAGCCATCCCTAAGCTTCAATGCCTTTTTTAGGGGCACTAGCCTTTTGTTTATTTTTGGTTTAAGCATTAGATACAATGTTTACAAAGCAATTAGCTACCTGCTTCCACCTACTGATATGGAAGAGTATTACACGGTTACTCTGTCGAGCTCTAGACAGCAGACTATAATTACTGGTTTGCATACAATATTTATAACCCAAATAGGTGAAATGACATAATCTCCCACGGCACAGTGGTTGAAAAAGACTGCCTTAGAGGACGTCCAACATGTTGTTTCATACCTTCTGCGTCGTCAGCCGCCATAGTGCAGCAGCTTATTTTGCGACACATCAAGTCATCGCCTGGCTCCTTTGACGACAAACCCGAGCACTTTCTCCCAGCCCGAACGAGACTCGGGCCACCGCAACAACTTCTTTCTCCACGGCGCTGAAGTAATTATTGCATTTTGACAACGCCCAAAGAGGTAAACGCGCACAAACGCAGAAAGAGGCGAAGCGACAACATCAGCTCGGTGGTGTTTGCGACACACCACACCAGGTTACGGCAGCTGCACACGCATGCGCAAAGGTGTCGGCAGAGTGACGTCACACGCAGCTTTTGTATTTCTAAACCATTTATTTAGAGACACAACTACATTGTATTATTGATTACATTTAGTATCGATACTATCAACTATATTAAATACACGTTTTAAAAGTATGAAATATTTTCACTTTATAATTGTGAAGGATGTAAATGCACTCACTTTGTAAGGATTGTTCTAAAATAATACACCACATTCATCTGTACAAATGAAGCACAATGCCACACTTAATTTGAACAATATTCATGTTTTGTTCACAGAAAAATATGCGTGCTGTACAATAAAGGACAAAAAATACATTACAACCAAATAACAAATTAACTGTAGAATGATAATTAAAAAAAAAAAAAAGCTTAAATATTTAGAATGATAAAATAAAAATAATGAATTACATTTACTATGAATATTGTTAATTATAAATTCGTTAACAGTATAAAATATATTTTAATTAATAACTGTAAAGGATATACATTTACTGCCTTTTTTAGGGTTATTTAAAAATATTACAAGTTATATTCATCCATACAAATGAAGCGCAATTTTTTTTTAATAAGCTTACATATTTTGAATTGTAAAATAAAAATAGTTAATTACATTTACTATGAATATTGTTAATTATAAATTCATTAACAGTATAACATATATGTTATTTAATGACTGTAAAGGATATACATTTACTGCTTTTGTAAGGATTATTTAAAAATATTACAGGTTATATTTATTCATACAAATGAAGCGCAATGCCTTTGCTTTGCATTTCCGCACCTAATTTAAATAATATTATTGTTTTGATCAATATATATATATCAACTGTATAGAATGTATATATATATATATATATATATATATATATATATATATATATATATATATATATATATATATATATATATATATATATATATATATATATATACATATATATGTGTAACTGTAGATTAATAATATTTTTTAAAAATAAATTTACTTACTTTATAGGGATTATTGTAAAATGACATAACATTCATTTATACAAAGGAAGCCTTGATTTGCATTCCCACACTTAATTTGCATAATATTTACATTTTGTATAATTAATTAAACAAACCACGTTTGCCCTGTACTACAAATAAATTCATAACATGTATGAACAGTATAATATAAATGTATTCTAAAAAATTATACGATTTTTTTTCGATTGAACATATTATTTACGAGCAAATTGTATATACACATACATATACATATATATATATATATATATATATATATATATATATATATATATATATATATATATATATATATATATATATATATATATATATATATATATATATATATATATATATATATAAATAAATATAAATAAATATATACATATATATATATATATATATATATATATATATATATATATATATATATATATATATATATATATATATATATATATATATATATATATATAAATATATACATATATGTACATATATATAATATATACGTATATATGTATACATATATAATATACATCTATATATATTAGGGCTGCAACAACTAATCGATTAAATCGATTAAAATCGATAATTAAAATAGTTGCCGATTAATTTAGTCATCGATTCGTTGGATCTATGCTATGCGCATGCACAGAGGTTTTGTTGTTGTTTTTTTTTCAATAAAAAAACTTTTTTTTTTCTTTTTTTTTCTTTTAATAAACCTTTATTTATAAACTGCAACATTTATAAACAGCTGAGAAACAATAATCAAAATAAGTATGGTGCCAGTATGCTGTTTTTTCCCAATTAAATACTGGATAGGATAGAAATGTAGTTTGTCTCTTTTATCCGATCATTAATCGATTAATCGAAATAATAATCGACAGATTAATCGATTATCAAATTAATCGTTAGTTGCAGCCCTAATATATATATATATATATATATATATATATATATATATATATATATATATATATATATATATATATATATATATATATATATATATATATATATATATATATATATATATATATATATATATATATATATATATATATATATATATATATATATATATATATATATATATTTATATATATATATTTATAAATAAAACATTTCCTTGTGGTCTACATAACATGTAATGGTTGTTCTTTTGTCAAAATGTTGCATAGATGATGTTTTACAGACCATCATTTTGATAGATTTTTGAGCGCCGTGTGTAATGTTCTATATGTTCAATGGAACATATAACATTTTGGTGTCGTTTACTTGAGTCATATTGCAATCTACACGTATCTCGTATGTGTGACTGCCATCTACTGGTCCCACTTATCATTTCACCGCGCACCAAATAAAATAGCTTCGAGGTCGGTAAGCACAACCAAAATTATAAGGGGTAAGTTATAAGGCGCACTGTCGAGTTTTGAGAAAATGGAAGGATTTCAAGTGCGCCTTATTGTCACGGCGCGGGCTCGAACTCGCTTTTCCCCGGCAGCTGGGTCTACCAGCACCTCCGCTGGCAGCGCGCCGAGACACGCCCACATGCCGGCAAGGCTGTGGGCGATCAGCAATCTGCACACCTGGGACTGATGAGGGCGAGCGGTATGAGGACCAGTGGACCCTAGGATCCTGGGGGAACTTAGTTTCTCTATGGTGTACCGTAAGCCGACAAGCTTTATGCTCTCTCCGTGTTTCTTCCGCGTGCTTGATTTGTCCCCTGTCTTCTCCCTAGTGCCCGCAGTGTCGAGCTGTGTGTTTTGCTCCCTTGGACTTCCCCCCCCGGATCTCGACTGCCTTCCCGGATCTCGACCCCCTCGCATGGACACGGACTCTGACGCCTCTCTCTCTCACCCGTGGATCTTTCGCCTGTCTCACGGACTTCCCAGATAAGCCTCGCCCTCGTGGACTTCCAGTTTGGAACAACACCCTCCCGGTAACACTCAACAGATAACTGCTTCACATAGTCTCACACCATACACACTCTTGAATTTAGTCACACTCCATTTCCTTAGTTATTAGTTAGTATTGTTTATTTATTATATATATATATTTGGCTATATATAATAATAAATCATAGAACTTTACTGCCCCCTTGTGTCTGTGTCGTCAACCCCATCCTAGAAACATAAAACTTATAGTCTGAAAAATACGGTAATTCAGGCAACAGTACTGCGATACTGTTAACTTTCCGGAGTCTTCAACACGTCACGTTACTTCTCCGGCCTGACAAACACTGACGGCTGCAGCTTTGCGGCTTTAACGTCAGCTCGTCGTAGCCAGATTTAACATGAGTCGCTACCTTCTGCGAGCACATATTTCCCATGAAGCTGCTCTTACAAGGCACTTACACGCACACACATATACACACACACGCACACACCCGGCCATCTTTCAACTAGCAAGGGCAATTTAGTGGCTTGTTGGGGCGAGCGAAGGAGAAAGCCTCTTTATATGTGAATAAGCCGTGAACGTGACTGACACACGGCGCCATTTTCCCTGGCAGCTCCTTAACTGGCTCATTGCTACCAAGAGGAGGACTCGAGACGTTGGCCTGATTCCCGGCCTGCTGAGACAGCACAAAATCCTTGCAGGCAAACACACAGACACACACTCTTGTATTTCTTACCTTCTTGAGACATCGGGAAAATGCCTACCTCTTTAGGACCAGCCTTTCTAGATATATACAGATGTGTATTTACAACATTAATAATATATACATACTATGCAAATATAAAAAAGGTAAACTTCTAGTTAATTTTTTAAATTTTTTTTGGAATATTTTGTTTGTAATTGTTTTTTTAATCTTCATTATTTACTTCAAGTTATTACAGTATGTCTCTATATACATATTTAAAAAAAGTAATACTTTTGGCCAAAGGGGGCGCATTTCAATTTCTTACAATCACATGTTATTATATATATTGACCAGAGGGGGAGCACTTTTAAAAGCGACACGCAGTCAATTTGAAAACTCCCTCCTTTTTGGGACCACCCTCATTTTGATAGATGTCACCAGCAGGGGTGCTAATGAGACATTGTCTATTAGATGCATGTTCACAACTCACAACTCCTCATATGGAAGGTACTTTTCCTTGTTGATGTCTCAAGAAGGGTAGAAATACAAGAACACACACACACACACACACACACACACACACACACACACACACACACACACACACACACACACACACACACACACACACACACACACTTGTATTTCTTACCTTCTTGAGACCTGAGAAAAATGCTTACCTCTTTAGGACCAGCCTTTCTAGATATATAAAGAAGTGTATTTACAACATTAATAATATATACATACTATGCAAATATAAAAAAGCTTGTTGTGAAAAATCAGTTGGCATTTCACAAGAAAAAGGTCACAATTTCCCAAGAAAAACGTAGAATGTTGGCAGTATTATAATAAAAGTCGTCATTTTACTCAACACAAGTCAAAATTTTACAAGAAAAACTGAACATTTGTGCAATATTATGATAAAAGTTGTAATTTTACTCAATAACAGTTACAGGAAAAGCTTAAAATGTTGGCAATTTGATGAAAAGTGTAGTAATTTTGCTCGACAAAAGTCAACATTTTATAAGAAAACTTTAACATTTTGGCATTATAATAATAATCGGAATTTTACTTGGCAAAATTATGACGAAAATCCTAGTTTTACTCAAAAAAATTCACTATTTTACAAGAACAAAAATTGGCAATATTGTGATAAAAGTCAGAATTGTATACGTCAAATGTCACCATTTTGCATCAAAAAGTACAAATTTTACGAGAAAATATTGCAATATTACAGAAACAGATATTGCAATATTTTCTCGTAAAAAATATTACTTTTTTATGTAAAATTTTTACTTTTTAATGCAAAAAAAAAAAAAAAAATATTGCAATATTACAGAAACAGAAGTGCGATGAGCTGGCGACTTGTCCAGGGTGTACCCCGCCTACCGCCCATATATCGCTGCCTTTGCACCTGTCAATGTTTACTTTGGTATGCACATTAAATCAACAAAAAAAATCCTGACTTTGGAGCAATGTTCACGGACTCTAGTATTTGGCTCTCTATTAGATGCAATGTTATTGGGACCATGACTTATGTCATCACTTGTTCACACCTCCTCATATGGAAGATACTTTTCCTTCTTCATGTCTCAAGGAGGGTATAAATACAAGAACACACACACACACACACACACACACACACACACACACACACACACACACACACACACACACACACACACACACACACACAAACACCCACACACACACACACACACACACACACTCACACACACACACACACACACACACTCTTGTATTTGTTACCTTCTGGAGACCTGAGAAAAATGCCTTCCTCTTTAGGACCAGCCTTTCTAGATATATAAAGATTTGTATTTACAAAGATTGTTGTGAAAAATAAGTTGGAATTTCACAATAAAAAGGTCACAATTTCACAAGAAAAAATAATAAAATAAAAGTCGTCATTTTACTCAA
>NC_084737.1:6545789-6548289 GCF_033978785.1 Entelurus aequoreus | reverse complement strand
TTCCATTCCATTTCCAGTAATGTGCCGTTAAGAAAAAACACTGCAACTTTTACGATAAAATTCTGGGAACTGAGCAAGTTTTTTTTCCAACAAAATCGATTTTGTTTTTTTTAAGTTTTAAGTTTTTTACTGTAAAAAAAGAGTGGTACAGTTTTTACATTCCATTTTCAGTAATATGCTAAACCACAACAACCTCTACCATAAAGTTCTGGGAACTTAGCAAGTTTTTTTTACACTAAAATTTAATTTTTTTTTTTCTTTTTTAAGTTTTACGTTTTTTACTGTTAAAAAAGAGTGGTACGGGTTTTCCATTCCATTTCCAGTAATATGCTGTTAAGAAAAAACACTGCAACTTTTATGATCAAATTCTGGGAATCGAGCAAGTTTTTTTCCACACCAACATCTATTTATTATTATTATTTTTTCTAGGTTTTAAGTTTTTTACTGTAAAAAAAAGAGTGGTACTGTTTTTCCATTCCATTTCCAGTAATATGCCGTAAAAAAAACACTGCAATTTTACGATCAAATTCTGGGAACTGAGAAAGTATTTTCAATTTTTTTTACATATTTTTTACACTAAAATCAATTTTTTTTCTTTTTTAAGTTTTACATTTTTCATTGTAAAAAAAGAGTGGTACGGTTTTTCCATTTCATTTCTAGTGAAATGCTGTAAAAAACACTGCAACTTTTACAATAAAATTCTGGGAACTGAGCAAGTTTTTCTTACACTAAAAATCGATTTTGTTTTTTTTTAGGTTTAAGTTTTTTATTGTAAAAAAAAAGAGTGCTACTGTTTTTACATTACATTACCAGTAATATGCCTTAAACCACTGCAACTTTTACCATACAGTTCTGGGAACTGAGCAAGTTTTTTTTTACACTGAAATCTTTTTTTTTTTTTTTTTGAATTTTAAGTTTTTTACTGTTAAAAAAGAGTGGTACTGTTTTTCCATTCAATTTCCAGTGATATGACATTAAAAAAAAAACCCACTGCAACCTTTACGATAAAATTCTGGGAACTTAGCAAGTTTTTTTTAGACTAAAATCTATTTTCTTTATATCTTTTTTAAGTTTTACATTTTTTACTGTAAAAAAAGAGTGGTACTCTTTTTCCATTACATTTCCAGTAATGTGCTGTAAAAAAAACAACACTGCAATTGTACGATAAAATTCTGGGAACTGAGCAAGTATATATATATATTTTTTTTATTATTATTTTTTTTTACACTAAAATCTATTATTATTATTTTTTTAAGTTTTACATTTTTTACTGTAAAAAAAGAGTGGTATTGTTTTCCCATTCAATTTCCAGTAATATGCCGTAAAAAAACACTGCAATTTTACGATAAAATTCTGGGAACTGAGAAAGTATTAAAAAAAATTTTTTTTTACACTAAAATCAAGTTTTTTTTATTTTTTAAGTTTTACATTTTTTTTTTGTAAAAAAAGAGTGGTACGGTTTTTCCATTTCATTTCCAGTAATATGCCGTAAAAAAAAAAACACCGCAACTTTTACAATAAAATTCTGGGAACTGACCAAATTTTTTTTTACACTAAAATATATATATATATATATATTTTGAGTTTTGAGTTTTTTACTGTAAAAAGAGTGGTACTTTTTTTCCATTTCCTTTCCAGTAAAATGCCGTAAAATAACCACTGCAACTTTTACGATACAATTCTGGGAACTGAGCAAGTTTTTTTTTTTACACTAAAATCACATTTTTTTTTCAAGCAAACGTAAAAAAAAAAGCGAATAATCAAATGCTGAGGCGATAATGCAACATCATGAGCCGAATCCTATATTTCCAAGTAGCCCTCTGAGAGCAGACATAACCGCCATGTGGCCCTCAATGAAAACAACTTTGACCCCCCTGACCTATCACAACGTCCTGGTGTCATCGCTATGCTGCTCGCTGCCACCAGGGGGCACACCAGCACGTATCAGGGCGTTTTTGCTGTGGTATGCGGCGATGTGGCTGAGGCCTTCTGAGCGACGATGTCGTTCGTGTGCATGCACCAAAGCCGCACGCGCTCACACGCGACAATCCTTTGTAAGCGTGAAGCCCTGCGGAAGATGGCTGCCGCACACCGGAGACATAAAAGGACACGATAGATTTAATAGCAGGGAAATATTTCATGTGTTGGTTTTTTTTCTCCTGCACACAGCAGGTCATAAAACGAGGTTTACCTTGGAAGCATTTACTCCAAAAGCAAAAGGGCGGTGTAGTTTGATCAGCGACCAGCAGGGGGCGCCCCACGTCAGCACCCACTTTGTCTCGGCTGACATTTTGGAAGTGGCGGGTCAGCAGAATGGAAAAGGAACAAAGACGTATTTATGGGAAGCGCTGACATTTCTCATCAGGAGACACTTTTTCTTCATCCTAATGATGCCTTCTCTGCTTTAATTAGCGGGCATCCTCCCCCCTCCCCCTCACCCTCCCCCGACATTTTCAGGTGTGCGCGACCGAGGAGCAGCGGCGTGAAAATGCGACGTGTC
>NC_084737.1:6510789-6540789 GCF_033978785.1 Entelurus aequoreus | reverse complement strand
ATATATATATATATATATATATATATATATATATGAGTGTGTATATATATATATATATATATATATATATATATATATATATATATATATATATATATATATATATATATATATATATATATATATATATATGTATGTACACACACTCATATATATATATATATATATATATATATGTATATATGTATATATATGAGTGTGTGTATCGGCAGTAAGCTTTATATATGAAAAAATGTATATTTATAAAAAAAGTTAGAAAATAGACCATTCATCGGCGTTGCGCCTCATAATCCGGTGCGCCCTATGGTCCGTAAAACCCGGTATAAGTAGGGTTGGGTATCGTTTGAATTCGAACGATTCCGATACCGATTCCGGTTCTTTGTTTCGATTCCGATTCCTGACGATCCTAGATTCCGATTCTTTTAAGAGGCAGGGTCCAAAAAAAGTTTAGGATATTTTAAATGAGCTAGCTAACCTACAGTCTTTCTGAATGAAATAGTCTGACATTCTCCATCAATTTTAATTCTATTAACTTTTTATGAACTTTACTATAAATTCCTCACAGGGCTGTTTTCAACTAGAATATAAATATCAAATCTATGAACTTGAATATGAATATTATCAATTATGAATACATTTTCCCAGGGGTACACTTTCCTCAAGAGAGCTTTATTTTTGAAAACCTCATGAAAACACATTTACACACACAAGTGTATGATGCTGCAGGAAACCTCATGAAAACACATTTACACACACAAGTGTATGATGCTGCAGGAAACCTCATGAAAACACATTTACACACACAAGTGTATGATGCTGCAGGAAACCTCATGAAAACACATTTACACACACAAGTGTATGATGCTGCAGGAAACCTCATGAAAACACATTTACACACACAAGTGTATGATGCTGCAGGAAACCTCATGAAAACACATTTACACATAAGTGTATGATGCTGCAGGAAACCTCATGAAAACACATTTACACATAAGTGTATGATGCTGCAGGAAACCTCATGAAAACACATTTACACACACAAGTGTATGATGCTGCAGGAAACCTCATGAAAACACATTTACACACACAAGTGTATGATGCTGCAGGAAACATCATGAAAACACATTTACACACACAAGTGTATGATGCTGCAGGAAACCTCGTGAAAACACATTTACACACACAAGTGTATGATGCTGCAGGAAACCTCATGAAAACACATTTACACACACAAGTGTATGATGCTGCAGGAAACCTCATGAAAACACATTTACACATAAGTGTATGATGCTGCAGGAAACCTCATGAAAACACATTTACACACAGAATCGGAAAGTTAGTCCCGGTTCCAATCGATACTCGATACTCGATACCCAACCCTAGGTATAAGGGAGTGTTTGGCCTTGACAGTTCCGTAAGCTCATTCTAGTCGTAACCTTCTCAAACCCCGGATCCTCTTGCGGATCGGCGACGATAAGCGAGTCTGCAACGCCAGCGCCATGCGAGGGCGAGCGCTTATCAAGATGAAGCTGAAAGTGCGGCGCTTCCTTCCCGGCCTCATCCATCATCATCCGTCACGTATTTGTTTGCGAGGCGCAGCTCTTAATTGAAATATTATTTTACCTTCATTTGAATTATTTATGCCGTTAAAATGTGTTTGCGCTCATCTATAATTCAGAGACGATACATGTCGCCGCGTCGCCGTCTTCCCAGACAATTTCCCAGCGAGATCCTGCGTCCGGAGCCTCGCCGTCCGCTCGCTTGGCGCCGCTAATGAGATGGAGGGGCGGGGGGGTCGAACCGTGAGAGCGGTGGGCCGGCTGTCAAGCGCGAGGTGATGCTTTTAGGCCCGAGCAGTGATACTTCATTAATTAACCTTCACATTCTATGTAGATCTGCTCATCAAGATGCAGTTCATTAAAGGAAGCTCATTCCAGGCTCTTCTTACAATGGAGGATGGCGCTGCTTTCAGCCTGATAACACAGGGCGGGGGAGGGGGTGCGGAGCCAAAGGCGAGGGGGGAAAAAAAAAAAGATTTTATTTTTAGTTGTTTTTCTCTTTTTGTCCGAAAGCTCTAATGGGAAAAAAAAAATCCTCTGTAAAATATTAATCACACTCAATCGACGGCATCCATCTTTTAGCATCCATCTTTTAGCATCTTGGCGCCACTTTCTTTCTTCAAGCCGCGTCTTCGCTGTCAATTTCTGGACGGACGGGTGTTTTTTTGTTTGTTTTTGTTTTTTTTCTCCAAACCTGGCAGAGTCTCCGTAAAGCTGAGAGTAAATTATAAATCGTACTTATGAGAGGGCTTCTCCGGGTACTCGTAGAAAGAAGCGTGACGGTTAAAAAGCAAGGAAGGTGAAATGTACGTGAATATTACAGCTTTTTCCTAGCGGGCCGCCACTAAAAGGTTGGAACAGGAGTCGGCAACTCAAAATGTTGAAAGAGCCATATTGGACCAAAATATAAATATAATATACATTTTATTTATATATAAAAAAAGGTCGAAAATACACCATTCATCGGCAGTGCGCCTTATGTATGAAAAAAGTTCGAAAATAGACCATTCATCGGCGGTGCGCCTTAAAAAGATCGAAAATAGACCATTCATCGGCGGTGCGCCTTATATATGAAAAAAGATCGAAAATGGACCATTCATCGGCGGTGCGCCTTATATATGAAAAAAGTTCGAAAATAGAACATTCATCGGCGGTGCGCCTTATATATGAAAAAAGTTCGAAAATAGACCATTCATCAGCGGTGCGCCTTAAAAAGATCGAAAATAGACCATTCATCGGCGGTGCGCCTTATATATGAAAAAAGATCGAAAATGGACCATTCATCTGCGGTGCGCCTTATATATGAAAAAAGTTCGAAAATAGAACATTCATCGGCGGTGCGCCTTATATATGAAAAAAGTTCGAAAATAGAACATTCATCGGCGGTGCGCCTTAAAAAGATCGAAAATAGACCGTTCATTGGCGGTGCGCCTTATATATGAAAAAAGATCGAAAATAGACCATTCATTGGCGGTGCGCCTTATATATGAAAAAAGATCGAAAATAGACCATTCATCGGCGGTGCGCCTTATATATGAAAAAAGATCGAAAATAGACCATTCATCAGCGGTGCGCCTTAAAAAGATCGAAAATAGACCATTCATCGGCGGTGCGTCTTTATATATGATAAAAGATCGAAAATAGACCATTCATCAGCGGTGCGCCTTATATATGAAAAAAGATCCAAAATAGACCATTCATTGGCGGTGCGCCTTATACATGAAAAAAGTTCGAAAATAGACCATTCATCGGCGGTGCGCCTTAAAAAGATAGAAAATAGACCATTCATCGGCGGTGCGCCTTATATATGAAAAAAGATCGAAAATGGACCATTCATCGGCGGTGCGCCTTATATATGAAAAAAGTTAGAAAGTAGAACATTCATCGGCGGTGCGCCTTATATATGAAAAAAGTTCGAAAGTAGAACATTCATCGGCGGTGCGCCTTAAAAAGATCGAAAATAGACCATTCATCGGCGGTGCGCCTTATATATGAAAAAAGATCGAAAATAGACCATTCATTGGCGGTGCGCCTTATATATGAAAAAAGATCGAAAATAGACCATTCATCAGCGGTGCGCCTTAAAAAGATCGAAAATAGACCATTCATCGGCGGTGCGTCTTTATATATGATAAAAGATCGAAAATAGACCATTCATCAGCGGCGCGCCTTATATATGAAAAAAGATCCAAAATAGACCATTCATTGGCGGTGCGCCTTATACATGAAAAAAGATCAAAACTAGACCATTCATTGGCGGTGCGCCTTTATATATAAAAAAAAGATCGAAAATAGACCATTCATCGGCGGTGCGCCTTATATATGAAAAAAGACTTTAAAAGTCTTATATAAGTGTTATAATGAAGGCAACACATGATGTAAGTGTCTATGTTAGCTATATTAGCCTACTATCAAAATTATTTTAAAAGTATTTTATAAGTGTTATAATGAAGGCAACATATGATGTAAGTGTCTATATTAGCTATATTAGCCTACTATCAAAATTATTTTAAAAGTATTTTATAAGTGTTATAATGAAGGCAACATATGATGTAAGTGTCTATATTAGCTATATTAGCCTACTATCAAAATTATTTTAAAAGTATTTTATAAGTGTTATAATGAAGGCAACACATGATGTAAGTGTCTATATTAGCTATATTAGCCGACTATTAAAATGACTTTAAAAGTCTTAGATGAGTGTTATAATGAGGTCAACACATGATGTAAGTGTCTATATTAGCCTACTATCAAAATGACTATAAAAGTCTTGTATAAGTGTTATAATGATAGATATACAATGATATTTATTATTGCAACTTAGTCCTTAAATAAAATAGTGAACATACTAGACAACTTGTCTTTTAGTAGTAAGTAAACAAACAAAGACTCCTAATTAGCCTGCTGACATATGCAGTAACATATTGTGTCATTTATACACCTATTATTTTGAACACATTATTAAAGGACAAACTGTAAAAAATGGATTATCAATCCACTTGTTCATTTACTGTTAATATCTGCTCATTTTCTGTTTGAACATGTTCTATCTACACTTCTGTAAAAATGTAATAATCACTTATCCTTCTCTTCTTTGATACTTTACATTCGTTTTGGATGACACCACACATTTAGGTATCGATCCGATACCGAGTAGTTACAGGATCATACATTGGTCATATTTAAATGTGTACAGGGATGTATTTACTGAGTTTATAAACATAACATGAATTTTTTTCAAAGGGAAGAAAATACTTTTTTGACGATAAAAAATATCGATGTAGTATCACTTGTACTCGGTATCATTACAGTGGATGTCAGGTGTAGATCTACCCATGGCGTTTGTTTACATTGTGACGCCGGTTGAGCTATTGTATCCACCTACGGTGTGTAGTGAAGCATGTTTAGCTATTCCTCCTCCTCCAGTGATAATGCTACTTGTCAGAAACTCACTTTCTCATTCCTTCTCTACACTTTGTGACGCCGTATTGACATCATCGTCTTCCTTCAGCCGCCACTGGCTCCTCCCCTTTGTCAAGGGCCCCCGACGAGCAAACAATTGAGTAAGAGCGCCATGGCGGCCCGCTTAGCTCGCTCGGTGTCAGAGGTCAGCGCGGCGACGTCCAGTAATTGATGGCGTGAGCGCGCTTCATCCGGCCCGCCTGTAAATCAGCTGTGTGTGTGTGTGTGTGTGTGTGTGTGTGTGTGTGTGTGTGTGTGTGTGTGTGTGTGTGTGTGCACTGTTGTTTGACCCCGCTCAGACCCTCTAATAGTGCGCTGCTGATTGATACCTGCACAACAAAAAGCACATGACACTCTCCCAGGGCGTGTTGTGGTATCAAAAGGAGACGAGGTCTGCGAAGCCATGACAGGATCACAGATTTATTCCTACATATACAAGTACAACCCATTTATTTATTTATTACATGAGTGCCAGAGGGGGTTGGGGGGGATTATTTCGGGGAAGGCAGTTGTCAGGTTCAAACACTGATGACATCTATTAAACAAGACAAGAAGCAAGGAATTAAACAGAGACAGAATTCAATTCAGCTCAATTGAGGAGAACCGCGTAGACACCGTACCCTTGCACAGTGTCGCCGACGAAAGATTGTACGCCTCCTCTTTTATTTGGACTTACATGGCAAGAGCTGTTTCCAAGGGAGGGGGGGTCGTAAACAGCCATCGCCTTTGGTTACAAAACAGTTCAAAGAAAAGGTCGTAAAACAGTTCAAAGAAAAGGTGCCCGTAGTGGGGTTTGGCCCTGCCCTGCCTCCTCTCCGCTTTGTAGATCTCGGGTCAAGACAAAATCTTCCTGTGGATCACGATAGAAGAAAGAAACCGACGCCTTCACGTCGCTTCCCATCGTGCACAGTGGGGTTTTACAAGCCTTTTTTGCTCGGTAGGATCAAAGACAGCTTTTGTCCTCTCGCAGGGCGAGCTGAACTCATCCGTCCAATCCATCCATTTTCTACCGCTTATCCCTTTCCGGGTGGCGGGGGGGGGGGGGTGCTGGAGCCTATCTCAGCTACAATCGGGCAGAAGGCGGGGTACACCCTGGACAAGTCGAACTCAATGTAACACAAAGTGAAATGTGTCCTCTGCATTTGACCCATCACCCTTGTTCCAGCCCCCCCTGGGAGGTGAGGGGAGCAGTGAGCAGCAGCGGTGGCCGCGCCCGGGAATCATTTTTGGTGATTTAACCCCCGCCAATTCCAACCCTTGATGCTGAGTGCCAAGCAGGGAGGTAATGGCTCCCATTTTTACAGTTGATGTAATCATAGTAGTATCAACTAGATACGCTCCTGTACTTGGTATCATGTGTAGTCTGGGCTTCCCTTCTTAGGCTGCTGCCCCCGCAACCCGACCTCGGATAAGCGGAAAAAGATGGATGGATGGATCTGCTTATTTTCTGTTTCAACATGTTCCATCTACACTTCTGCTAAAATGTAATAATCACTTATTCTTCTTTTCTTTGATACTTGACATTAGTTTTGGATGATACCACACATTTAGGTATCGATCCGATACCAAGTAGTTACAGCATCATACATTGGTCAAAGTCCACATGTGTCCAGGGACGTATTTACTGAGTTTATAAACATAATATGAATTTTAAAAAAAAACGTGACGACAAAAAAATATCGATGTAATCATAGTAGTATCGACTAGATACACTCTTGTACTTGGTATCATTACAGTGGATGTCAGGTGTAGATTCACCCATGGCGTTTGTTTACATTGTGACTCCGGTGTGTAGTGAAGCATGTTTAGCTATTCCTCGTCCTCCAGTGATAATGGTACTTGTAAGAAACTCATTTTATTTGTCGCCATGGAGGCGAGGGTTAGTGATTTAGAAGAAGCATTTTTATAGTTTTTGGTACGACCTACCGATCTCAGGGCGGACACTCTAACCACTAGGCCACTGAGTAGGTCAGGAGAAGGCTGTAGGGTTGTCTCGATACCAATATTTTGGTATCGATGCTTTTCGATACATTTCTAAATAAAGGGGACCACAAAAAAAATGGCATTATTGGCTTCAGTTTAACAAAAAATCTTAGGGTGTCACGACCCGGGCGCACTTCAGTGCACATCCATCTGGGAACGCCTCGGGATCCCCCAGGAGGAGCTGGACGAAGTGGCTGGGGAGAGGGGAAGTCTGGACTTCCCTGCTTAGGCTGCTGCCCCCGCAACCCGACCTCGGATAAGCGGAAAAAGATGGATGGATGGATCTGCTTATTTTCTGTTTCAACATGTTCCATCTACACTTCTGCTAAAATGTAATAATCACTTATTCTTCTTTTCTTTGATACTTGACATTAATTTTGGATGATACCACACATTTAGGTATCGATCCGATACCAAGTAGTTACAGCATCATACATTGGTCAAAGTCCTCATGTGTCCAGGGACGTATTTACTGAGTTTATAAACATAATATGAATTTAAAAAAAAAAACGTGACGACAAAAAAATATCGATGTAATCATAGTAGTATCGACTAGATACACTCTTGTACTTGGTATCATTACAGTGGATGTCAGGTGTAGATTCACCCATGGCGTTTGTTTACATTGTGACTCCGGTGTGTAGTGAAGCATGTTTAGCTATTCCTCATCCTCCAGTGATAATGGTACTTGTAAAAAACTAATTTTATTTGTCGCCATGGAGGCGAGGGTTAGTGATTTAGAAGAAGCATTTTTATAGTTTTTGGTACGACCTACCGATCTCAGGGCGGACACTCTAACCACTAGGCCACTGAGTAGGTCAGGAGAAGGCTGTAGGGTTGTCTCGATACCAATATTTTGGTATCGATGCTTTTCGATACATTTCTAAATAAAGAGGACCACAAAAAAAATTGCATTATTGGCTTTAGTTTAACAAAAAATCTTAGGGTGTCACGACCCGGGCGCACTTCAGTGCACATCCATCTGGGAACGCCTCGGGATCCCCCAGGAGGAGCTGGACGAAGTGGCTGGGGAGAGGGGAAGTCTGGACTTCCCTGCTTAGGCTGCTGCCCCCGCGACCCGACCTCGGATAAGCGGAAAAAGATGGATGGATGGATGTGCTTATTTTCTAACATGTTCCGTCTACACTTCTGTTAAAATGTAATAATCACTTATTCTTCTTTTCTTTGATACTTGACATTAGTTTTGGATGATACCACACATTTAGGTATCGATCCGATACCAAGTGGTTACAGCATCATACATTGGTCAAAGTCCTCATGTGTCCAGGGACGTATTTACTGAGTTTATAAACATAATATGAATTAAAAAAAAAAAAACGAAAAAAGATTTTGTGACGACAAAAAAATATCGATGTAATCATAGTAGTATCGACTAGATACACTCTTGTACTTGGTATCATTACAGTGGATGTCAGGTGTAGATTCACCCATGGCGTTTGGTTTACATTGTGACGCCGGTGTGTAGTGAAGCATGTTTAGCTATTCCTCGTCCTTCAGTGATAATGATACTTGTAAGAAATATGGACATATTCAAATTCAAAGGACGTATTTATATTATTATATATATATATTATATTATATATATATATATATATATATATATAAATATATATATATATATATATATATATATATATATATATATATATATATATATATATATATATATATATATATATATATATATATATATATATATATATATGTGTATGTATGTATATATATATATATATATATATATATATATATATATATATATATATATATATATAATATTATATTATTATATATTATTATTTATATGTATTTATATTTAAAGAACGTATTTACTGAGTTTATTAATATAATATGAATTAAAAAAAAAAAAAAAGAAAAGATTTTGTGACGACAAAAAATATCGATGTAACCATATTGATATCAACTAGATACAGATACACTCTTGTACTTGGTATCATTACAGTGGATGTCAGGTGTAGATCCACCCATGGCGTTTGTTTCCATTGTGACGCCGGTGAGCTATTGTATCCTCCTACGGTGTGTAGTGAAGCATGTTTAGCTATTCCTCATCCTCCAGTGATAATGCTACTTGTAAGAGGTTTAGTGACTTAGAACTAGCTAGCCATGTCTTAAAGCAGCTCTTCCTGAGGGTGTTTCAGTGTTATAACTTCACCTTTATCTTTACTTTTTAGGCCAAAATGCGTCCGTTCTCCCTTTTCTGTCTACACACTGTGTCTGCTTGTAAGTACTCTGTGTGTGTGCGCTGCCGAACATGCTCCTCTGCTCGTAAAACCAGCAATGTCACCACGGGACGACGACAGGGTTTGGGGGACCGGTACTTTTTAGAGGCGGTATAGTACCGAATATGATTCATTAGTATCGCGGTACTATACCAAAATAGGTATACCGTACAACCCTAGTATATATATATATATATATATATATATATATATATATATATATATATATATATATATATATATATATATATATATATATATATATATATATATATATATACTTTTGAAATGTTCTTGTAATCCCACAATATATTTGGTATATTAGATGTCATGTATCAGGGGTTAAAATGCGTGCCTGTTGACGGGTCTGTATGTCACTTTTCGGGTGGAGGTGTCACTCATGTCATAGCACTACTTTTTTTTTTTCCGTAATATTTTCGCAATCGACCAGTAGGGTCCCAAAGATCGACTGGTAGATCGCGATCGACGGGTTGGCGACCCCTGATTGATAGTCCAAGTATGGTGCTTATTATACACAACAGCTGTTTGATTGGAACAGGTCACCAAATGCTAATTGGTAGCATGTACCGTATACGGCAGGGGTCACCAACCTTTTTGAAACCAAGAGCTACTTCTTGGGTACTGATTAATGCGAAAGGCTACCAGTTTGATACACACTTCAATAAATTGCCAGAAATAGCCAATTTGCTCAATTTACCTTTAACTCTATGTTATTATTAATAATGAATGATATTTACACTTAATTGAACGGTTTAAAAGAGGAGAAAACACGAAAAAAATGACAATTAAATTTTGAAACATAGTTTATCTTCAATTTCGACTCTTTAAAATTCAAAATTCAACCGAAAAAAAGAAGAGAAAAACTTAAAAAAAGAATTTATGGAACATCATTAGTAATTTTTCCTGATTAAGATTAATTTTAGAATTTTGATGACATGTTTTAAATAGGTTAAAATCCAATCTACACTTTGTTAGAATATATAACAAATTGGACCAAGCTATATTTCTAACAAAGACAAATCATTATTTCTTCTAGATTTTCCAGAACAAAAATGTTAAAAGAAATTCAAAAGACTTTGAAATAAGATTTAAATTTGATTCTACAGATTTTCTAGATTTGCCAGAATATTTTTTTTTGAATTTTAATCATAATAAGTTTGAAGAAATATTTCACAAATATTCTTTGTCGAAAAAACAGAAGCTAAAATGAAGAATTAAATTAAAATGTATTCATTATTCTTTACAATAAAAAAAATAAATTTACTTGAACATTGATTTAAATTGTCAGGAAAGAAGAGGAAGGAATTGAAAAGGTAAAAAGGTATATGTGTTTAAAAATCCTAAAATCATTTTTAAGGTTGTATTTTTTCTCTAAAATTGTCTTTCTGAAAGTTATAAGAAGCAAAGTAAAAAAATTTATGAATTTATTTAAACAAGTGAAGACCAAGTCTTTAAAATATTTTCTTGGATTTTCAAATACTATTTGAGTTTTGTCTCTCTTAGAATTAAAAATGTCGGGCAAAGCGAGACCAGCTTGCTAGTAAATAAATAAAATTTAAAAAATAGAGACAGCTCACTGGTAATTGCTGCTATTTGAGCTATTTTTAGAACAGGCCAGCGGGCTACTCATCTGGTCCTTACGGGCTACCTGGTGCCCGCGGGCACCGCGTTGGTGACCCCTGGTATACGGCATATCCAATTAGCATCGAGTTAGCGCATTTTGAAAAGTGAATCCTCATCTTTTGAGCATTTTATATCTTGCTTTGTTGCCAGGTACAATGGCAACGTTATACTTGTAGGCAGTCCTGCCGAGTGGTTGAGTGCTTGTTTGCCCGCCAAGTGCTTGAGCTTGTTCCCCAGTCTGCAGGTGTCGAAATGCGGCACTGTTTGATTTGACACGAAACCGGGTACCCGGTAGTACCCGACAGAACAGTACTGATAAAAGTACCGAATTCTGTACGAGTGAGCATTAAACATGAAACAAATATGTTGGGAAATTCATATTTTTGAAGGTTACAAGCAAGTGAGTGTTTTGAAAAATTTATATTTTTCTTGTCCACACACTAGGGTTGTACTAGTATAGTATCGCGGTACTAATGACTCAAAAACGGTACTATACTCTGTTTGAAAAGTACCGTTTTTTTTTCTTCCATCATGACAGGTGCTGGTACACCTGACATCCACTGTAATGATACCAAGTACAGGAGAGTATCTAGTCCAGACCTGGGCAAATTAAGGCCCGGGGGCCACATGCGGCCCGTTAAGCTTTTCAATCAGGCCCGCCGGACATTCCCAAATCATTTTTTTAGATCTTTAAGATGGAAAGTGTATAGCTGCCATTATGATGTGCAGTGATGTTTTCTAATGACCGTAAGTCTTCATCTATACAAAGTATTTCAATGGTTGGAATCTGCACTTTTGCATGATATTTTAGTAACTAGTGTTGTCCCGATGGCAATATTATTTCGATACTTTTCGGTACTTTTCTAAATAAAGGGGACCGGAAAAAATTGGCTTTATTTTAGCAAAAAAATGTTAGGGTGTGGCGGACCGGTACTTTTCAGAGGCGGTATGGTACCGAATATGATTATTTATTATTGCGGTACTATATTAATACCCGTATACCGTACGGTGGGAAAGATCATCAGGACTCCTCTTCCTCCCATCCAGAAGGTCGCAAAAAGCCGCTGCCTGACCAGGGCTCGGAAAATCTGCAAAGACTCCTCCCACCCCCACCAAGGACTGTTTTCACTGCTGGACTCTAGAAAGAGGTTCCGCAGCCTCCGAAGCGGAACCTCCAGGTTCTGTAACAGCTTCTTCCCTCAAGCCGTAAGACACTTGAACGCATCATAATTAAATTATCCCCTCAACTCCCCCCAAAATGGATTAACTCGCTGGAATAAAAAAGACAATATAACGTACATCCATAAACGTGGACGCAGGTGAAAAAGTGCAATATATTTATCTGTACAGTAATCTATTTATTTATTTATACCTGCACCTTATTGCTTTTTTATCCTGCACGACCATGAGCTAATGTAATGACATTTCGTTCTTATCTGTGCTGTAAAGTTCAAATTTGAATGACAATAAAAAGGAAGTCTAAGTCTAAGTCCAAGTCCAACCCTACTAGTGACTATGGTAATCTACGTCACAGCAGCTCAGACCAGGCACCAAGCAGTGTGGGTGGGGAGCGTTTCCACAGAGTGTTTCCAGAGCCTGAAATGTGGGTGTCAGGGACAGACGCGGAAGGAGATTTTTACAAGAAAGTTCTAAAGCTTAGTGATGTACCACATATATCAGATTGTAGATGTTTTTTGTTTTTTTTACCCTTTGCGTTCATATTTCACTGTGTTTGTTGCATTTTTGTTGCATTTGGCTTGATTGTAAAATATGTCGATTGAGAGGGGGTGTGACGTCAGGCCTGGCCCTAACCAACCTGGCGCCCTAGGCAAGATTTTAGGTGGCGCCCCCCCCCACATCGGCAGTGAAGTGTATATACTCACAAGAAACCGAATAGCTTTGTCTTTGACCTTTTTTTTTTACTTAAAGAAAGCAAATCAACATATTATATGAGAATGTTATGTTATGATTATCTTTAACCGAATAACAGCAGTGCTCAAATTAAACAACAGCATTCCCTCTCATGTGATATTGCTTAATTAACATTAATGATGTGCACTTTAACTATACCTAATATATAAAGGAGTGGAAAAGTGACTATTACCTGCAGGGCAAACATTAGCTAACCAGAAGGCAATAACAATGTAAACAAAAAACACCTGCTTAAAAGATCTAATACAAATGTCCCTGAGGAATGTAAGGTGGGAGTACTGTAATTACCTAACGTTACATTATTATTTTCCATAGCAATTTAGCCCCCTCCACAATATTAACCCGACGTTAAAACAGAACTAGCTATTTATTCATTAGCAATTGCTGAATCATGTAAGATTAGCTTAATGCTAAAAAAGCCAGGTTACTGTCACATTCTGTAACAGACAAATAATTCCATGTAGGCTAACGTTACCTACCTGCTACCTCTGTCTTTTTCTCGTTTCTCCTCCTCTTCTTTTCTCCTTTCTCTTCCCTGGGCACCTGACAGTTTTGGCCGTTTTGACATCTTGTGTTGAAGGGAGGGAAGGGAGGGGGCGCACCGTGCGGTGGGAGGGGGAGGGGGGGCGGCGTAATGTTGCAACAAATAATATTTCTATTAAATAGGCTTTACTTTGCATTTTAATTAACGTGGGATTATTTTTTGTATTTAGAAATAATAGTACCAACTTTTCTTTTTTTTCTCCAACATTTGTGGCACTGGCGTGGCGCCCCCTGATGGACGGCGCCCTTAGCATTTGCCTATACGGCCTATGCCACGGGCCGGCCCTGTGTGACGTTCATATGTTGTCAATATTCAGGGTTTTATCCTTCATAGAAACATTTCAAATTCAGTTTTTTAAGGCGGTCTGTGATAAAATATTTAGCATTCAATCAGACTTTATTGTGAGGTTTTATATTAGTTTTCCTAAAAATAGATATACCTGCCCCCAGACACATTTTTTTCCTCTAAATTTGGCCCCCGAGTCAAAATAATTGCCCAGGCCTGATCTAGTCGATACTACTTCCTCCAACTGCAGCAAGCGGCTGCAATCAATTGCCAATCAGCAAGCTACACACCTGTCGCTGATGAGCTTCCGTGCCTTCTTAAGCCAGCGCAACCTGCTATCCTGTGCCAGAATGTAGCGACCTTGTTGTGTACAGGGGGAGTCGACGGCACAGACCACAAGGGTGTAATATAGTTCTATGTTTTATTATTTATATATATATATATATTTACACTATATATAATAATAAACCATAATATAAATAAACTAGGGAAATGGAGTGTGACTAAATCCAAGAGTGTGTGTATGTGTGAATTAACTGTTGTGTGTTACCGGCAGTGTTGAGCGAGAGGCGGAAGTCTTGGAGGGGAAAGGCAGGCTCGAATGTCCGTGAGACAGGCAGGTAGTCAGGGGTATAGCGAGGCGTCAAAAGGAGGTCGACATCCAAGGGGCAGCCAGAGAACCAGAGGGGAAACACACAGGGGAGACGAGACGCACATCTCGTCACACGGGAACAAAGGGGTCGCATACTCGAACAGAAGGCTACGTTCTGGCGCCGGATAGCAGGTTGTGCAGGCTTATGAAGGCGGTCCTCTGATCAGCCGCAGGTGCGCTGATTGCTGGACATTGATATTGATATATAACATTTTTTTTGTCTTAAAAAAAAAAAAGTTTATATATATATATATATATATATATATATATATATATATATATATATATATATATATATATATATATATACACATATATATATATATATATATATATATATATATATATATATATATATATATATATATATATATATATATATATATATATATATATATATATATATATATATATATATATATATATATATATATATATAAATTTTTTGTCTTAAAAACAAAACAAAAAAAAAAAAACAAAAACAAAAAAAATATATATATACATTTTTTTTGTCTTAAAAACAAAAAAATAAGTTATATATACATATATATATATATATATATATATATATATATATATATATATATATATATATATATATATATATATATATATAAAACATTTTTTTGTCTTGAAAACAAAAAAAAAAACATATATATATATAAAAAAAAAAATTGTCTTAAAAACAAAACAAAAAAAAAACAAAAACAAACAAACAAAAAAAATATATACATATATATAAAATTTTTTTGTCTTCAAAACAAAAAAATAAGTTATATATATATATATATATATATATATATATATATATATATATATATATATATATATATATATATATATATATATATATATATATAAAAAACATTTGTTTGTCTTAAAAACAAAAAAAAAACAAAAAATATATATATAAAACATTTTTTTGTCTTAAAAACAAAACAAACAAACAAACAAAAAAAACAAAACAAAACAAAAAAATATATATATATAAAACAATTTTTGTTTTAAAAACAAAAAAATAAGTTATATATATATATATATATATATATATATATATATATATATATATATATATATATATATATATATATATATACATATATATATAACATTTTTTTTGTCTTAAAAACAAAACAAAAAAATAAATATACATATATAACATTTTTTTGTCTTAAAAACAAAAAAATAAGTTATATATATATATATATATATATATATATATATATATATATATATATATATATATATATATATATATATATATATATATATATATATATATATATATATATATATATATATATAAAAAATTTGTCTTAAAAACAAAACAAAAAAACAGAACAAAAAAAAATATATATATATAACATTTTTTTTGTCTTAAAAACTGAGATTTCTGAAGAGTTGCAATTCGGGAAAACAATTTCAGGTCGTGGCAAGTCTGCTTGAAGAATGGATTTGTGGCAGGCCGCCACAAATAAATGAGTGTATTAGAAATAGAAACCCTGCGTTGCCAGTTTTTGAAATGCATTCAATGAAAAGCCAGTGCTCTGCATTACATATAAAAGGCATCTCGAAGAGACAAGCTGGCCACAATGTATCGATTTTTCTAAACGGCATCCAGTTGTATTGAACAATGCGTGGAGATGAATAGAAGGCGCTCTCTCCTCCATGAAAACATCAAAATGTGCGCCGTCTCCTTTCTTCAAACGTATTTACTTCCACGCCATTCACGGCGCTCCATCCAATCAAAGCGAATGGCGTCCCCTCGCCGAATTGTGCTCGTTTGCCGGCTGCACGCACAAAGGAGAGCAATGTCCCGTCCGACAATGCCCGGCGCCATTTGTGCCGCTCAGCATCCCCCCCATGTCATTGGCTGGAGCGTGACAGTCCGACATAACTCTACCTTTCCCCCCGCCGACAACACGCCCCCCCCCAATTATTCAGCTCCAAATTCAATAGCAATTTTCCGCTCAATGAAATAGTGGTTTCAATCTCCAGAGTAATGTCACTTTAGAGACGTTTCTGCGAACGCCGCGTCTGCCGGCGGATGGATGGACGCGGGCGAGGGTTCATTTGGCGTGGAGGAAATGATAGTCGTCTGCTCCGGCATTGTCATTTATCCACCAAGAGAGACGCTCCGTGGGGATGTTTTGGGCCCGCCGAAGTGCGCTTCCACTTGTTAGCTTTCACTCCAAAAAAAAAAAAGGACATAAAAAGGTAGCACTTAGAACGCCTCTCAGAACCTTTTGTAGGAGTTTGTTTCATCGCGTTTTCTAACATGAACGTGCTTTTGTCAGTGATGGGTAAGCTACAAACCCCGTTTTCATATGAGTTGGGAAATGGTGTTAGATGTAAATATAAACGGAATACAATGATTTGCAAATCCTTTTCAACTCACATTCAGTTGAATGCACTACAAAGACAACATATTTGATGTTCAAACTCATAAACTTTATTTATTTTTGTTGCAAATAATAATTAACTTAGAATTTCATGGCTGCAACACGTGCCAAAGTAGTTGGGAAAGGGCATGTTCACCACTGTGTTACATGGCCTTTCCTTTTAACAACACTCAGTAAACAATTGGGAACTGAGGAGACACATTTTTGAAGCTTCTCAGGTGGGATTCTTTCCCATTCTTGTTTTATGTACAGCTTAAGTTGTTCAACAGTCCGGGGGTCTCCGTTGTCATATTTTAGGCTTCATAATGCGCCACACATTTTCAATGGGAGACAGGTCTGGACTACAGGCAGGCCAGTCTAGTACCCGCACTCTTTTACTATAAAGCCACGTTGATGTAACACGTGGCTTGGCATTGTTGAGTTGAGTTGAGTTGAGTTTGAGTTTATTTCGAACATGCAAGCATACAACATGTTCGAAAAGGAGTAGGAAGAAGCAGAGCTTATTTAATCCTACCCCTTTTCTTTCCATAACAGTTGCTGAAACTTTTTTTTATTCACTTCCTGTTCTCAATTTTTTTCACAATAAACTCCATATGTAATCACAATAAAAATAAATAAATAAATAATAGTAAGAATTTAATAATAATAATTGGTGAAGAAAGTCATATTTCATATGATGAGATAAGTAAGATTACTTTAAGAATGAATGAATGAATGAATGAAATAAATTGAAAATGTTTGTCATGGTTCTTCTTCTTTGTACTTTGTAAACACTTTGAGTTTGAAGAGTTTCTTGAAGTGGATCATATTAGTACATTGTTTGATTGCTTTGCTTAATCCATTCCATAATTTAATTCCACATACTGATATACTGAAGGTCTTAAGTGTTGTACGTGCGTACAAATGTTTTAAATTACATTTTTCTCTAAGATTATATTTCTCCTCTTTTGTTGAGAAGAATTGTTGTATATTCTTGGGTAGCAGGTTATAGTTTGCTTTGTGCATAATTTTAGCTGTTTGCAAATTCACTATGTTGTGGAATTTCAGTATCTTTGATTCAATAAATAAAGGATTTGTATGTTCTCTATATCCAACATTATGTATTATTCTAACTGATCTTTTTTGTAACACCGTTAATGAATGAAGTGTACTTTTGTAATTATTTCCCCATATTTCTACACAGTAGCTCAGATATGGTAACACTAGTGAGCAGTAGAGAATATGAAGGGATTTTTTGTCTAGAACATGTTTTGCTTTATTCATTATTGACGTGTTTCTTGCTACTTTATGTTGTATATTTTTTACGTGAGATTTCCAGTTCAATTTATCATCAATCATTATACCTAGAAATTTGGTTTCATTTACTCTTTCAATTTCTATTCTGTCTATTTGTATTTGTGTTTGACTTTCTCTTCTACTGTTACCAAATAGCATTATTTTAGTTTTACTAAGATTCAACGATAGTCTGTTTTTGTCAAACCATCTTTTTAATTTGTTAATTTCTTCTGTTATTATTTGTATTATGTCTTGCTGAAATAAGCAGGGGCGTCCATGGTAACGTTGCTTGGATGGCAACATATGTTGCTCCAAAACCTGTATGTACCTTTCAGCATTAATGGCGCCTTCACAGATGTGTAAGTTACCCATGTCTTGGGCACTAATACACCCCCATACCATCACACATGCTGCCTTTTACACTTTGCGCCTATAACAATCCGGATGGTTCTTTTCCTCTTTGGTCCGGAGGACACGACGTCCACAGTTTCCAAAAACGTGGTCTCGTCAGACCACAGAACACTTTTCCACTTTGTATCAGTCCATCTTAGATGAGCTCAGGCCCAGCGAAGCCGACGGCGTTTCTGGGTGTTGTTGATAAACGGTTTTCGCCTCGCATAGGAGAGTTTTAACTTGCACTTACAGATGTAGCGACCAACTGTAGTTACTGACAGTGGGTTTCTGAAGTGTTCCTGAGCCCATGTGGTGATATCCTTTACACACTGATGTCGCTTGTTGATGCGGTACAGCCTGAGGGATGGAAGGTCACGGGCTTAGCTGCTTACGTGCAGTGATTTCTCCAGATTCTCTGAACCCTTTGATGATATTACGGAGCGTAGATGGTGAAATCCCTAAATTCCTTGCAATAGCTGGTTGAGAAAGGTTTTTCTTAAACTGTTCAACAATTTGCTCACGCATTTGTTGACAAAGTGGTGACCCTCGCCCCGTCCTTGTTTGTGAATGACTGAGCATTTCATGGAATCTACTTTTATACCCAATCATGGCACCCACCTGTTCCCAATTTGCCCGTTCACCTGTGGGATGTTCCAAATAAGTGTTTGATGAGCATTCCTCAACTTTATCAGTATTTATTGCCACCTTTCCCGACTTCTTTGTCACGTGTTGCTGCCATCAAATTCTAAAGTTAATGATTATTTGCACAAAATCATGGCCTCCGAGTCAAAATAATGTTTCATGTTTTTGTTATGTTCTGTTAGTTTTAGACTCCATAGTTCCTGTTTTTGTGCACCCTTGTTTGTTTTAGTTACCATGGCGACTTATTAGTTTCACCTGCCTCTGGTGTTCGGGACACACACCTGCTCTAATCAAGAGACCATGATTTAAGCCTGTCTTTGCCAGTCAGTCGTCCTGGCGTCATTATTGGTGTCATGCCATAGTTCATGTTAGTTGTTTCATGCCACAGTTTCAGAGTTGTTCCATGCCATAGTTCATGTTAGTTGTTTCATGCCACAGTTTCATGTTGTTCTATGCCATAGTTTATGTTAGTTGTTTCATGCCACTGTTTCATAGTTGTTCCATGCCATAGTTCATGTTAGTTGTTTCATGCCACAGTTTCAGAGTTGTTCCATGCCATAGTTCATGTTAGTTGTTTCATGCCACAGTTTCAGAGTTGTTCCATGCCATAGTTCATGTTAGTCGTTTCATGCCAGTTTCATAGTTGTTCCATGCCATAGTTCATGTTAGTTGTTTCATGCCACAGTTTCATGTTGTTCTATGCCATAGTTTATGTTCGTTGTTTCATGCCACAGTTTCAGAGTTGTTCCATGCCATAGTTCATGTTAGTTGTTTCATGCCACAGTTTCATAGTTGTTCCATGCCATAGTTCATGTTAGTTGTTTCATGCCACTGTTTCAGAGTTGTTCCATGCCATAGTTCATGTTAGTTGTTTCATGCCACAGTTTCATGTTGTTCTATGCCATAGTTTATGTTAGTTGTTTCATGCCACAGTTTCATAGTTGTTCCATGCCATAGTTCATGTTAGTTGTTTCATGCCACAGTTTCAGAGTTGTTCCATGCCATAGTTCATGTTAGTTGTTTCATGCCACAGTTTCAGAGTTGTTCCATGCCATAGTTCATGTTAGTCGTTTCATGCCAGTTTCATAGTTGTTCCATGCCATAGTTCATGTTAGTTGTTTCATGCCACAGTTTCATGTTGTTCTATGCCATAGTTTATGTTCGTTGTTTCATGCCACAGTTTCATAGTTGTTCCATGCCATAGTTCATGTTAGTTGTTTCATGCCACAGTTTCATAGTTGTTCCATGCCATAGTTCATGTTAGTTGTTTCATCATAGTTGTTCCATGCCATAGTTCATGTTAGTTGTTTCATGCCACAGTTTCATGTTGTTCTATGCCATAGTTTATGTTAGTTGTTTCATGCCACAGTTTCATAGTTGTTCCATGCCATAGTTCATGTTAGTTGTTTCATGTCACAGTTTCAGAGTTGTTCCATGCCATAGTTCATGTTAGTTGTTTCATGCCACAGTTTCATAGTTGTTCCATGCCATAGTTCATGTTAGTTGTTTCATGCCACAGTTTCATAGTTGTTCCATGCCATAGTTCATGTTAGTTGTTTCATGCCACAGTTTCAGAGTTGTTCCATGCCATAGTTCATGTTAGTCGTTTCATGCCCGTTTCATAGTTGTCCCATGCCATAGTTCATGTTAGTCGTTTCATGCCAGTTTAATAGTTGTTCCATGCCATAGTTCATGTTAGTTGTTTCATGCCACAGTTTCATGTTGTTCTATGCCATAGTTCATGTTAGTTGTTTCATGCCACAGTTTCATAGTTGTCCCATGCCATAGTTCATGTTAGTCGTTTCATGCCAGTTTCATAGTTGTTCCATGCCATAGTTCATGTTAGTTGTTTCATGCCACAGTTTCATAGTTGTTTAATGCCATAGTTATGTTAGTTGTTTGTTTTTTGCTATGCTATAGTTTATGCTAGCTGTTTGCTTCACGCTATTGTCACGCAATCCTCTACGTAAGTCTTGTTTATTTCATGCCACAGTTAAGAGAGTTTTTGACTGTTATTTTGTAGTTAGATAAATAAATATGTTCCTACCTGCTACCCTTGTCCGGAAAAGTCAGTTTGCATCCCGGGAGAACAAACTTCGCAGCAAGCTGCGACCCCCCCGTCATGACAGTGACATATGCAGTAACATATTGTGTCATTTATCTACCTATTATTTTGTCAACATTATAAAGGACAAACTGTAAAAAAATATTATTAATCTACTCGTTCATTTACTGTTAATATCAGCTTGTTTTCTGTTTCAACATGTTCTATCTACACTTCTGTTTAAATGATGTAATCACTTATTCTTCTCTTTTGTTTGATACTTTACATTAGTTTTGGATGATACCACACATTCAGGTATCGATCCGATACCAAGTAGTTACAGGATCATACACTGGTCATATTCAAAGTACTCATGCTGTCCAGGGGACGTATTTACTGAGTTTATAAACATAATACAAATTTTATGTGACCATAAAAAATATCGATGTAATCATGGTAGTATCGACTAGATACGCTATTGTGCTTGGCGTCATTACAGTGGACGTCTGGTGTAGATCCACCCATGGCGTTTGTTTACATTGTGACGCCGGTGAGCTATAGTATCCTCCTACGGTGTGTAGTGAAGCATGTGTAGCTATTCCTCGTCCTCCAGTGATAATAATACTTGTAAGAAACATACTTTATTTGTCGCCATGGAGGCGAAGATTGGTGATTTTAGTATGGTACTTTTTAGAGGCGGTATAGTAACTAATATGATTCAGTAGTATCGCGGTACTATACTAGTACCGGTATACCGTACAACCCTAGTAGTAAGCTAAGCTACAAGTTATTATCCAAGTTATATACTCGCCATTAAATGTAGCTAAGCTACATGGGAAGCTATCCCTTGCTACATCAATGCTACATTTAACAGCATTTATATTTACATGTATAATATCAATGTTCATGTAACAGAGAGTCCATTACTGTTAACTATCTGTCATTTAACTGGGGACAACTACCTCTAGGGGTCCCTGCACCCCACTCTATGTATTTATTTAGTTTGCCTTTTCTTTGGCCCACCCCTATAATGCTATTGATTTTTTCTACATTATCTATATAAATCTTGACATTGGCCAGTAACCTCAGCCAATCAGGACTCATCCTAGGAACAACAGCAACCAATCAGCATGGATGTTCTCATTCATCAAGTCATTGTATTTTCTACATTTATTTTGAAAAAAGCAGCTAAGCTACCTCCAGGCTACTGGAAAATGTAGCTAAGCTACGTGGCTTAGCTGTTCTCCAGTTTCGCTTTTTCAACTTATATTCAATTGAATAGACTGCAAAGACAAGATATTTAACGTTCAAACTGGTAGATTTTGTTATCTTTGCAAATATTAGCTCATTTTGAACTTGATGCCTGCAACTTGTTTCAAAAAAGCTGGCACAAGTGGCAAAAAAGACTGAGAAAGTTGAGGAATGCTCATCAAAGACTTATTTGGAACACCCCACAGGTGAACAGGCTAATTGGGAACAGGTGGGTGCCAATTAGCGTCCATGAAATGCTCAGTCATTAACAAACAAGGACGGGGCGAGGGTCACCACTTTGTCAACAAATGCGTGAGCAAATTGTCCAACAGTTTAAGAACAACATTACTCAACAAGCTATTGCAAGGAATTTAGGGATTTCACCATCTACGCTCCGTAATATCATCAAAAGGTTCAGAGAATCTGGAGAAATCACTGCACGTAAGCGGCTAAGCCCGTGACCTTCGATCCGTCAGGCGGTACTGCATCAAAAAGTGTGTAAAGGATATCACCACATGAGCTCAGGAACATTTCAGAAAACCACTGTCAGTAACTACAGTTTGTCGCTACATCTGTAAGTGCAAGTTAAAACTCTACTATGTAAAGCCAAAGCCATTTATCAACAACACCCAGAAACGCCGCCGGCTTCGCTGGGCCCGAGCTCATCTAAGATGGACTGATGCAAAGTGGAAAAGTGTTCTGTGGTCTGACGAGTCCACATTTCCAAATTGTTTTTGGAAACTGTGGACGTCGTGTCCTCCAGGACCAAAGAGGAAAAGAACCATCCGGATTGTTCTAGGGTCTAGCCTGCATGTCCTCTAGCAACCACGCTGCAATGGCTCTATCAATGTTGTCCCGGCTAGCAGTGCCTCGTTAAAATCCAGCCGCTGTTGCTTAGGAGGTGAAGTGTGTCTCTCTTTACTAGCTTCGTCGAAGCATGTTGCTTTTGTAGCTGTTTCAGCAGATTTGAATTGCCAGGATAGGATCTTTGATCCAAGACACGACTAACATTTAACTAAAATGTTCTTTTCTTTGTGGTCGACAAAAGAAAAGTAGTGAGAATATCTCCATGTTAAGAAACTCGGCTTCGGGCTTCGCCATGATGACTTGTTAGTAAACACACACACACACACATACACACACACACACACACACACACACACAAACACACACACACACAAGCCACGCCTCTTCTCCGAGCGCTCCAATAAAACACACTCAGATCTTCTCAGTTTCTAGCCGATACTACATAAAAAATAATGTAAAATAACGCAGTAACGCATCATGTAGTAACGGTAACTGAGTTACTGAATATAAAAAATAACGCGTTAGATTACTATTTACCGCCGAAAGTAACGGTAATTACTTTGTAACGCGTTAGTCCCAACGCTGCCTATAATATACACATTAGTGTACCAAAGACAAACAATAAGTGACGAAAAAGTACCATCCATCCATTTTCTACTGCTTGTCCCATAATCAATAAAATAGGATTTGCAAATCATTGTATTCTGTTTTTATTTACCATTTACACAACGTGGTTTGGGGGGGTTTGTAAAAAAGAAACATGTGAACAAAACACCACAAATAGCGGTGCATTTTTATTCCATTTGACCTATTACCTGATTTGTGTCGAGGAAGGTGTCGCGGCTATTGGAACCTCAATCAATAAAGTTCCATCTGGTCTGGTCTAATCTAATTGAAGTGGGTTCCACCGTGCCTCCGTCGAGTAAAAATAGCGGGGGGAAAAAAACCCACCAAAAACAAAGCAGATGCACCGCCTCATGATTGCGTTTGATCGGAGCGCGCGGCCGTTTTGCTTGAGTGCAGCATTTAAAGTAGCACACAACAATAATAATGAAGGGAAGGGGAACGGGAGGGGGAAAAAAAACGCAATTATAAGCAGTGTTTGTGTGTAATATATCAGCGGCCCATCCAGGGGCCCGGCGTAATGAATGCGATGCGAGCGTGCGAGCAGTGAGCCGTGCCCCCCCCTCGCACCCCCCACCCCCAGCTCGATGTGAAAATAAACAGAGCCGTGGAAATGCTTCTCATTAGTGTTGTTTTCATATGAAGTCCCTCACACCGCCTTTGACAAAGCCCCGCTCCTCCGGGACCGCCGCGCCGATACGGCGAAGGGCAAAACAACAAGGCGGCCCGCACCGACACCATTACCGCCGCCTATGGTTGCTTATCCTCCCCGCGGACCCGCCGTGTCGAGGAAAAACACATTAAGACCTTCCCGGAAAGAGTCCCGCTCGCATTTATCGCCATCGGCGTCGCTCCTGTCCCCCTCTCCATCCTGGCTGTGGTACCGGACTCTGAACGTGGTGTGTTTTCCATGGACCAACGTGATCCTTCGCCACGGCGAGGTGGTCCCGTGTCAGAGGCTTCCTTACCGGGAAGGCTGAGGAGTGTGAGCCCACGATAGTTGGAACTTACCCTCCGGTTCCCCTTCTTAAAGAGAGGAACCACCGCCCCGGTCTGCCAATCCAGAGGTACCGCCCCCCTGGGAAAGGGTGGAGTGCCATCTCTAAGTTGGGGAGGAGACCCTGCCCCAAGTGGAGGAGTTCAAGTACCTCGGGGTCTTGTTCACGAGTAAAGGAAGAGTGGATGGTGAGGTCGACAGGTGGATCGGTGCGGCGTCTTCAGTAATGCGGACGCCGTATCGATCCGTTGTGGTGAAGAAGGAGCTAAGCCGGAAGGCAAAGCTCTCAATTTACCGGTCCACAGGGTCCACAAAGCACATGTAGACTGGTTGGGCAAACTCCCATGCACCCTCAAGGACCCTGCCGAGAGTATAAACCTGGTCCACAGTTCCACGACCAGGACGAAAACCGCACTGTTCCCCCTGAGTCCGAGGTTCGACTATCCGGCGTAGCCTCCTCTCCAGTACGCCTGAACAGACCTTACCGGGAAGGCTGAGGAGTGTGAGCCCATGATAGTTGGAACACACCCTCCGGTTCCCCTTCTTAAAGAGAGGAACCACCGCCCCGGTCTGCCAATCCAGAGGTACCGCCACCCGAGAAAGGGTGGAGTGCCATCTCCAAGTTGGGGAGGAGATCTTGCCCCAAGTGGAAGAGTTCAAGTACCTCGGAGTCTTGCTCACAAGTGGGGGCGGAGTGGATGGTGAGATCGACAGGCGGATCGGTGCGGCGTCTTCAGTAATGCGGACGCTGTATCGATCTGTTGTGGTGAAGAAGGAGCTGAGCCGGAAGGCAAAGCTCTCAATTTACCGGTCCACAGGGTCCACAAAGCACATGTAGACTGGTTGGGCAAACTCCCATGCACCCTCAAGGACCCTGCCGAGAGTATAGACCTGGTCCACAGTTCCACGACCAGGACGAAAACCGCACTGTTCCCCCTGAGTCCGAGGTTCGACTATCCGGCGTAGCCTCCTTTCCAGTACGCCTGAATAGACATTACCGGGAAGGCTGAGGAGTGTGATCCCACGATAGTTGGAACACACCCTCCGGTTCCCCTTCTTAAAGAGAGGAACCACCGCCCCGGTCTGCCAATCCAGAGGTACCGCCCCCCCCGGGAAAGGGTGGAGTGCCATCTCCAAGTTGGGGAGGAGACCCTGCCCCAAGTGGAGGAGTTCAAGTACCTAGGAGTCTTGCTCACGAGTGGGGGAGGAGTGGATGGTGATATCGACAGGCGGATCGGTGCGGTGTATTCAGTAATGCGGACGCCGTATCGATCCGTTGTGGTGAAGAAGGAGCTGAGCCGGAAGGCAAAGCTCTCAATTTACCGGTCCACAGGGTCCACAAAGCACATGTAGACTGGTTGGGCAAACTCCCATGCACCCTCAAGGACCCTGCCGAGAGTATAGACCTGGTCCACAGTTCCACGACCAGGACGAAAACCGCACTGTTCCCCCTGAGTCCGAGGTTCGACTATCCGGCGTAGCCTCCTCTCCAGTACGCCTGAACAGACCTTACCGGGAAGGCTGAGTAGTATGATCCCACGATAGTTGGAACACACCCACCGGTTCCCCTTCTTAAAGAGAGGAACCACCGCCCCGGTCTGCCAATCCAGAGGTACCGCCCCCCCCGGGAAAGGGTGGAGTGCCATCTCCAAGTTGGGGAGGAGATCTTGCCCCAAGTGGAGGAGTTCAAGTACCTCGGAGTCTTGCTCACAAGTGGGGGAGGAGTGGATGGTGAGATCGACAGGCGGATCGGTGCGGCGTCTTCAGTAATGCGGACGCTGTATCGATCCGTTGTGGTGAAGAAGGAGCTGAGCCGGAAGGCAAAGCTCCAAATTTACCGGTCGAGCTACGTTCCCATCCTCACCTATGGTCATGAGCTTTGGGTTATGACTGAAAGGACAAGATCACGGGTACAAGCGGCCCAAATGAGTTTCCTCCGCCGGGTGGCGGGTCTCTTCCTTAGAGATAGGGTGAGAAGCTCTGTCATCCGGGAGGAGCTCAAAGTAAAGCCGCTGCTCTTCCACATGGAGAGGAGCCAGATGAGGTGGTTCGGGCATCTGGTCCCTAGGGAGGTGTTTCGGGCACGTCCGACCGGTAGGAGGCCACGGGGAAGACCCAGGACACGTTGGGAAGACTATCTCTCCCGGCTGGCCTGGGAATGCCTCGGTAAGAGCTGGACGAAGTGACTGGGGAGAGGGAAGTCTGGGCTTCCCTGCTTAGGCTGCTGCCCCCGTGACCCGACCTCGGATAAGCTGAAGAAGATGGACGGATGGCATTTAAACCAGTGTGGGTGGCACCGGGAGCAGGTGGGTCAAGTGTCTTGCCCAAGGACACGACGGCAGTGACTAGGATGGCGGAAGCGGGATTCGAACCTGGAACCCTCACCTACTCAGTGGCCTAGTGGTTAGAGTGTCCGCCCTGAGATGGGTAGGTCGTGAGTTCAAACCCCGGCCGAGTCATACCAAAGACTATAAAAATGGGAGCCATTACCTCCCTGCTTGGCACTCAGCATCAAGGGTTGGAATTTGGGGGTTAAATCACCAAAAATTATTCCCGGGCGCGGCCACTGCTGCTGCCCACTGCTCCTCTCACCTCCCAGTGGGTGAACAAGGGGATGGGTCAAATGCAGAGGACAAATTCAATAATAATAATAATAATAATAATAATAACAATGGATTTTATTTGTAAAAATTACTTTACATTGAGTGAACAACCTCAAAGTGCTAAAGTGTATTAAAAAAATTAAGATAAAAATATAACAAAAAATAAATAAAAATAAAAATAGAACAGCCAAATAGCTGTTTTTTAGCTATTATTTCACCACACCTAGTGTGTGTGTGACAATCATTGGTACTTTAACTTTAACTTTTAACTTAATTTAAAAAAAAAAAAAGAATCTGTAAAATATTCCATTTAAAATGTAGAAATGTACAATTTTACAAGGAGCAGTTTGCGTGGGGTGTAGGTGTTAAGAATGTTTATCTACGTTTTCAGATACTTTATTTTGAAGCATTTCTTGACAGTGTCACTTCCGCTTCCCTTTTGACGTGTGTTAATGTGTGGTAACTTGTTTGTCTGCTACGTTTTAATCGGTGCTCTAGTCTTTGACGATGTGAGTATGTTGATTATTATTTAGTCCGTTCATAGACATTACTGTGTTTGTGTAACGTTTAGTGGTGTTTTATTAATATTATTGGTGCTGTGTTTGTCAGAATGCTACGAGCTGTTAAGGATGGCATTGCTGCTGCTAATGTGGCTAGCTCACATGCCATTGTGAAAATGCAATATATTATGTCTCTAGTACTTTACTTTGAGCATATCTACAGGCATAATATATATATTTTTGTTTCGTTAAATGACATAAATGTTGATGGGGGTTTGCTTGGGGTTTACAGATACTAACTGAACCTAACCTAGACTGACCATATGTCCTTTTTTCCCCGAACATGTCCTCTTTTGCGGGGCTGTCCGGGCGGAGTTTCTTAAATGCCTCAAATGTCCGGCATTTTGAGTTAGTATTTTCAATGTACGTCCAGGGTTAAGAAGGGGTTGAAAAACAAAACTAATTGTGAAGGTGTGCGCACGCAGCAGCATTCGTGAGGGAGGGGCAGAGAGCGAGAGCGGAGTTCACATTCTAAAAATACTATTAAAATAAACAAAAACACAACAAAAGTGAAATAAAAAAGCTTAAAGGTGAAATGTAATTTAGAAAAAGTTGCAATGTTGACTAATAAAACAAAGCTGTTTTTTTCTTTCTTTCAAACTGTCATTGCTCAAAACATAATATTGAATCAAAATCCAAGTTACAGGCATGTGATTTTTCCGTCTAAAGTCGGAATTCCGTCTTTTTTAATCTCGGGAGAAAAAAAAATAATTATCTCCCGTTTTTCCGTTTTTTTCCGACCCTAAATCAAGATTCGAGACGTAGTTTATATTACGCCGTAGTTGATTGGTCGATATGTTCCTTGTGACCAATCAGGACATCTGTTATGAATGATGACGTTAATAACGTCATCATTCATAATGGTTACTACGGCCATTTTCCATATGTAAACCATGTCGGTTCTCGAGAGAAAGGACACTTTACGAGTAAAAGAAATTGATAAACATGTCAAAAATAAGTTTCGATGGGACTGGATGGAAAGGGAAATCACTGATACTGTTGGGAAGAAGAAAGTTACGACTTTGTTCGGTGATTTTATTCGGAAAATCGATCGTCCCGGAAAGGTTTTGTGCACGTGGTGTCATGATAATATTGACTATGGATCACGAGGTTTCAAGGCTTTGGAAGTACATGCGAAATGCCAAAAACATATGAAACAACTTGAAGCAAGGAAAACAAACTTTTCACTTGCTGGTACTTTTGGATGTCAACCGAAAGTGAGCAAACCTTACAGACTTCATCTTTTGTTTACATCGACAAATGCCGTAGACATGGAGAGGAAAGATCCACCCACAACCCACTTCAGTTGCAGACAGGGTTGTTAATAATGAGGTAAGCTAAAAAATATTTGCTTGCGAAATACGCATGTTTGTTTTAAATATTAACCAATTATTGCTTTGCGAAATATAAATGGGCTTTTCTAAAAATAAAAAGCCACGTGAAAATATATTATGAAATTACAGAAATTCAAAGAGTCGCATTATTGATTCCAGTTAACAATTTATTTGAAATAAATTTGCATATAATACTATTTTGTAATATTAAGTTCTTATGTAGTCTGTTGAAACTATTGTCAGTGGTGTAACAATCTTGAAGGTAAATATTTTCACACTTGTTTCATGCAATACGTCAGTGTTCTCACATTATTATTATTTCCTATTTTCAAATATGAGTAAACAATACTAAACATGTTTAATTATTTTCATAAATGTATATCCTATTTTGGCGAAAAGAATGAAATGTTTACATTACATGAACTGAAGTAATGTGGTAATACTGTACATAAACTGTAGATAATAACACTGATCAATGTGACACCTGTGGATGTGAAATGAACACAAGATGTAAATATTAGTGACTAAATACTGTTGGGACTGAACCATATACAGTGATTCATTAGGATTATTGGGTTATGTATGTTCTATTAATGATGTTTTCATGTCTTTAAACACTAAAATATTTTCTTCAAATGGTGCTGTCTTTGTTAATTTTAGCATGTTAAATTGGTGAAAAACCAATTTAAACCAAAATCAACCAAAATGTCTTTTTCATTGTGGTCAAATCACATGCCTGATGTTATTAT
>NC_084737.1:6498289-6505789 GCF_033978785.1 Entelurus aequoreus | reverse complement strand
TACTCTTTGTTTCCATTTTGACAGAAACAAATGTATGTTATACATGAAATGTTATGTTTTAAACTTTAATTTTACGTGCTCATGCAATAAATATTATATTATCATTGGTGGGAATGTTGAGGCACCTCACAATCTGATTCCTATTTATTTATTTGTTATTTTAATTTATTTTTATTAGTTGTTTTTTTTTAAAACAGGAAACTGTCATGTTTGTAATTTATATGTAATATAAATATATATATATATTTTTAAAACAGGAAACTGTCATGTTTGCAATATATTTGTAATATTGTATTTATTTTTATCGGGAATTTTGTTTATTCATTCCTTTTAACCGGAAACGGTCATGTTTGTAATTTATTTGTAGCATTTTAATTTATTTTTATTCATGTCATTAATTTATTTTTCTTCATTTTTAAAATGCGTTTGTAATATTTAATTTTTTTATTAGGTATTTTATGTATTTAAAAACATTTTTTAACAGGAGACTGCCATGTTTGTAATTTATATGTAATATTTATTTATATATTTTTTTTCTTAAAACAGGAAACTATCTTGTTTGCAATTTATTTGTAATATTGTATTAATTTTTTTTATCAGGAATTTTATTTCTTCATTCCTTTTAACAGGAAACTCATGTTTGTAATTTATTAGTAGAATTTATTTTTATTTTTATCATGTAATTTATTTATTTTTCTTCATCATTTTTAAAATGTGTTTGTAATATATATATTTTTTTAATTAATTATTTTATGTATTTAAAAAAAAAAATTTAACAGGCGACTGCCATGTTTGTAATTTATTTGTAATATTTGTATTTGTATAGGTCACAACGTCACAGGTGTGTCAAACTCAGATCTGGCCCGCCACGTCATTTAACCCGGCCTGCGAAAGCCAGGTAAGAATGTGCACATGTCATCTTTCTTACTAAATCTATTCATTGTTTCCAATTTGACAACATTTTTTTTTTATTTAATACATTCAATTTAATGTTTTAAAATGTTATATTACGTGCTCATGCAATAAATATTATATTATCATTGGTGGGAATGTTGAGGCACCTCATGATCCGATTCCTATTTATTTATTTATTTACAGACATAGGTTTGTATGACATTATTGTTTATTTTGTTAATATTAGAATCTGTTTTGCAAAAAAGTTACTCCTAAAAGCGTGGAGCTTTTAGAAAGGGACCCACCCTTTGTTTTATTATTGTTCTAGGGATGACATTTTGATTCAGAATCAATTCTCGGTTCAAATTGATCCTCGCAATGTATTACTTGGCATACCGTATTTTTCGGACTATAAGGCGCACTTAAAACCCTTTCATTTTCTCAAAAATCGACAGTGCGCCTTAAAACCCTAATGTACGGCATAATTCTAGTTGTGTCTCGAAGCAAAATTTTTTTGGTACATGGTGTAATGATAAGACTGACCAGTAGATGGCAGTCATACATAAGAGATACGTGTAACCTGCAAGATGACGCCAGTAAACAACACCAAAACTTTAAATGTTCCATTGAGAATAAAGAACATTACACACAGCGCTCAAAAATCTGTCAAAAGGGTTTTAGTACGACTTCGGTAAGCTATGAATCCGCACCGCTTGATGGATTGTCGGCGCATTAAACATACAAGTATTATTATGGTGTGTGTATGAGGACTGCAAAATGGCACCTATTAGCATACATATTATCTGGCGTTTTGTTTCGCAATATTATGCAAAACCAACTTTTCTTACCTTCTGGTACCTGCTGATCTGTATTTGGGATCTGCATAAGTCCTGAAAATTTGAGCGCGTCGACACCGTAGTCGAAAAGCATCTTCTTTTTCTCGATCTTCTTGTTATGGGACATTCATCCTCCACTGTTGCCATTTCTAATATAAAGTAGCATAAAGTTCTTACTTATATCTGTATCAAACATACTGCAAAAGAAGGACTGCATTAAAACTGATGACATTTTAAAATTACACGGCACTAAAATAAATACATTCCAACAAAATTAATCATTAATAATAATAGTTTATGTATCTGTGAATAACATTTAGGTGAGAATGAAAATATAGCTTTGCTACTTTAGTCATAATTTTTGCGCTTAAAACATTTCTCTATGACCTTAGCTCCAGACTTCTTCTGTCTGTTTGATATTGTCATTACTGCCACAAGTGGTGGAAAAGTGTATTACAACTGAGTACTGCTCTGGCCCATACTGACCACAGCTAAAAAAAAGGATATATATTTTTGGCGGCCTAACAATGGGTTAAGAGACGTATATTTCAGAAACATATATTTTTATATATTTGTTACTCCGTATCATTATTTACCTTTGTTTTCTAAAAAAACAAACAAAAGCAACCAACAAAAAACCTCCCTAAAAACCCAATGTAGTCAAAACTCCCATTTAAGTGGTGTTTCACTCAGTCCTGTTACCCCAACACATTGTTACCTCTCACATGGTCCACAAGAAGTTGCACTATTCACATCCTCTGCAAGACATTGGAAGGTCATAAGTACATTTATTTTTATTTATATTCCATCATATTTCAACTATGAATGGGGGTTCAAATCTCGGTACAGTCCTGTTACCCACAGTTCATTAATATTTGATGTTATTTTTAAAATGAATACCGTTTTTGAATCATTTTAGTGTGCCTAGTGTCAATATGCTAATATTATTCATATCACATGTTTATTTGTATTGTATTTGTAAATGATATGCTAACAAACTCATTTGTTACTGTTACTCAAATTAGTCATCTTCAGCTTAGGAAACTTGTGCAGAAATTAAACGTTTTGATGATTTCTTCAGATTGTAGTTCAATATGGTTGGATTTAAAGCTGAAACAAGTTTTATTTTGAAAGAGTTACAACAGGCAAATCTGGCTAATTGGCTGTATAATATTAAATATAATCAACACAAAAATTTTAAAAATGCATTTTTTTTAAGTGTGTATCAGGAGCTGCTTTTATAATTGATTCATTTGTTTGAATTATTGTCACAGTTTTTATATATCAACCTGTTTTTGAGGCTCCTATTAAAAGGAAAGTACATTATAAAAATAACTACAAATATCACAAATAAATTACAAACATGGCATCTCCTCTTAAAAATTTAAAAAATACATAACGTACTTAATGAAAAAAATAAAATATTACAAATACATTTTAAATATGAAATTTTCTTGTTAAAGAAGAAAATACATGATACAAATATATATTAAAATGCTACAAATAAATTACAAACATGACAGTTTCCTTTTAAAAGGAATGAATAAATAAAATACCAAATAAAAATAAATACAATATTACAAATACATTGCAAGCATGACAGTTTCCTGTTTTAAGAAAAAAAAATAAAAACATTTACAAATAAATTACAAACATGACAGTTTCCTGTTAAAAAAATAAAATAAATATCTAACAAGAATACATTTAAATATACTAATCAAATTTAAAAATGACAGTTTACTGTCAAAAAAATAAATAAAATACATGATAGAAAGAAGTGAACATATTACAAATAAATGACAAACATGGCAGTCTCTTGTTAAAAATAAAAAAATACGTAAAAAACTTAATAAAAAAAAATACAATTATACAAAAAAAATCTTAAAAATTAAATGTTCTTGTTAAAGAAGAAAAATAATTAAAATACATCATAAAAATAAATTAAAATGCTGCAAATAAATTACAAACATGACAGTTTCCTGTTAAAAGGAATGAATAAATAAAATACCTGCTAAGAATAAATGCAATACTACAAATAAATTGCAAACATGACAGTTTCCTGTTTTAGGAAAAAAACATATAAATATTACAAATAAATTACAAACATGACAGTTTCCTGTTAAAAAGAAAAACATAAAATACCTAATAAAAATAAATTAAAATATTACAAATCAATTTAAAAAATCACAGCTTCCTGTTAAAAAATAACTTACAAACATGACAGTTTCCTGTTAAAAGGAAAGACATAAAATACCTAATAAAAATAAATTAAAATATTTCAATAATATATTAATATATAATATTATAATTATATATTATTATATAATATATATATATATTATTATATAATATATATATATTAATATATTTAAAAAATCACAGCTTCCTGTTAAAAAATACATAAAATACATGATAGAAAGAAATGAAAATATTACAACTAAATTAAAAACATGACAGTTTCCTGTTAAAAGGAAAAAAAAAAAAAACCCCGATACAAATAAATACAAGTATTACATGTTTGATACAATTGAAAATAAAATACATGATAAAAATAAATTAAAATGCTGCAAATAAATTACAAACATGACCGTTTCCTGTTAAAAGGAATAAAGAAATAAAATACCTGATAAAAATAAATGCAATATTTCAAATAAATTGCAAACATGACAGTTTCCTGTTTTAAGAAAAAAATAAATAAAAATCAATTTAAAAAATGACAGCTTCTTGTTAAAAAATACATAAAATACATGATACATTTTTTTTTTAAATATTACAAATAAATTACAAACGTGACAGTTTCCTGTTAAAAGGAAAACAATAAATAAAACACCCGATAAAAATAAATACAAGTATTACATGTTAAATAAAATTGAAAACAACATTCCTGATAAAAGTTAAAAAACATTAGAAATAAATTACAAACACAAAATGTTACTGTTAAATGGAAAAATACAAATTATTTAATTGAAAATACTGCACATAAGTCATTTTTTGCAATTCCAATTAAATTCCATTTTTCTTCTAACAGTGTTATTCTAGTAAGGTTCCTGTTAAATAAATAAATACAATTACCTAAATATTATAGCAAAAACAAACAAACAAAAACAACTAAATGATACAAATAAATACATTTACAATCTAGACTCAATGAGTTGTCCCTAAAAGTTTGTTTTCGGAGATGCAAAAGCAGCTCGGGTGCAAGTAAAAAGGTTAAAAGTATATTTTCAAAAACACTTGACTGTATCACATTATCTGTGCAGGCTTGTACTGGACTCCTTTGAAAGTTTTCTGACGGGTGTTCTAAAGTGCAGTAATACTAGAACAATCCTTCATGGACTCATTCTTCATCATTTAGTCAACACGCTAAAGTTCACCGGCTCTATTAATGAAAGACTCCCGCTTTTTTTTCTTTACACACCGTAGCACTTTTTAAAAAAAATGCTAATGGACCCCAGCGAGCACCTGAGCACGGATGAACATGCCCTAATTCCCCGCTCAAAAGGTCAGCAGGATGAGTTATGGCGGCTGCGGCGGCGGAGAGCTATTCCCTTGTTAGATTTGACAAAGGGAGGCTGCCATTGGCTGCCTTTAAAAATAGTGCTGGCTGATGAATGATGGTCCCCTTCACCACGTCACTTCTTCCCTCCATGATTTACCTCCCCAAAATATTGATACTGCTGCCTTTTGCATTATGACTCAATATCACCCAAAAAACATGTGAAGGACCCTCTGAGGTGGAACGCAATCTGTTCCGCACAGGAAATGATGGAAAGACAGCTCACCCGTTCCAGGGTTGACACCTTTATTTACTTTACAGTGTTTTTAAACATATTTGAAGGTTATAAACAGTCAAACCCGGCGTAAAAAGAAGGTAACCGCTGTTGACAATGATCAATCCATTTTCTTTCGCATATCCGAGGTCGGGTCGCGGGGGCAGCAGCCCAAGCAGAGAAGCCCAGACTTCCCTCTCCCCAGCCACTTCGTCCAGCTTCTCCCGGGGGATCCCGAGGCGTTCCCAGGCCAGCCGGGAGACATAGTCTTCCCAACGTGTCCTGGGTCTTCCCCGTGGCCTCCTGCCGGTCGGACGTGCCCCAAACTCACTCCGTGCATTCGCCCACTACTTTGAAAAAAAATAATAAAAAAAATAAAATAAAAGAGGCTTCGCTACACATCTTTAAAAGTACAAAGGCGAATCAACAATGGGATGCCGCCTCTGACCAGCCCCTAGCTAATAAAACTCACTCCGTGCCTTCGCCCACTACTTTGAAAAAAAAAGGGGAAAAAAAGGCTTCGCTACACATCTTAAAATGTATAAAGTGAATCAACAATGTGATGCCGCCTCTGACCAGCCCCTAGCTAATAAAACTCACTCCGTGCCTTCGCCCACTAATTTGAAAAATAAAAATAAAAAAATAAAATAAAAGAGGCTTCGCTACCCATCTTAAAAAGTACAAAGGCGAATCAACAATGGGATGCCACCTCTGACCAGCCCCCAGCTAATTAAAGTCAGTCTGTGCCTTCGCCCACTACTTTGAAAAAAAAAAAGAGAAAAAAAAAGGCTTCGCTACACATCTTAAAAAGTATAAAGTGAATCAACAATGTGATGCCACCTCTGACCAGCCCCTAGCTAATAAAACTCAGTCTGTGCCTTCGCCCACTACTTTGAAAAAGAAAGAAAGAAAAAAAAGGCTTCGCTACACATCTTAAAAAGTATAAAGTGAATCAACAATGTGATGCCGCCTCTGACCAGCCCCCAGCTAATAAAACTCACTCCGTGCCTTCGCCCACTACTTTGAAAAATAAAATAAATTAAAAAAAATAGAGGCTTCGCTACACATCTTAAAAAGTATAAAGGTGAATCAACTTTGCCAGAATATCTCTTTTAATATTTTCTACATTTATTAAGCACCTTTATTGCAAACATTTATAAAATTTGAGACTTGTATGTATGTGCACACTTTTCACCCTTGGGGCCAATTTACTGTATATATTTATAATAAACTGTATATATTCATAATGAACTGTGTATATTTATAATAAACTGTATATATTTATAATAAACTGTATATATTCATAATAAACTGTATATATTTATAATAAACTGTATATATTCATAATAAACTGTATATATTTATAATAAACTGTATATATTTTTAATAAACCGTAATTCTGACATGAGTAGTCCTAAATACCTAATACTGATACGCCGAGCTCTGGTGTGTCAGTTAGTAACATTTATTACATTTGTCAATTCCATCACTTGTTCTTTCTTGAGTGAATGTGCTGAAAATGTCAATGTTAAAATATGATGTTAGCATATCGCTCAAATAGCCTATGCGAGTGTTACTAACTCAGCATGAAAAATAAAGTGTAATGTTAGCATTTAGCTCACTAAGCTATGCTAATGTTGCTAACCTAGCATGATGTTAAAATCTAATGTTAGCATGTAGCTCACATAGCAATGCAAGTGTTGCTCACCTAGCATGATGTTAAAATCTAATGTTAGCATGTAGCTCACATAGCGATGCGAGTGTTGCTCACCTAGCATGATGTTAAAATGTAATGTTAGCATGTAGCTCAAATAGCTATGCTAGTGCTGCTAAGCTATCATGATGTTAAAATGTAATGTTAGCATGTAGCCAACATATCTACGGTAGTGTTTTTAACCTACAATGATGTTAAAATGTAATGTTAACGTGTTGCGCACATAGCTATGCTAGTGTTGCTCACCTAGCGTGATGTTAAAATGTAATGTTAGCATGTAGCTCAT
>NC_084737.1:6428289-6488289 GCF_033978785.1 Entelurus aequoreus | reverse complement strand
TCATCAATTAGCCTTCTGAGCCAATGAGCAAACACATTGTACCATTAGAACACTGGAGTGATAGTTGCTGGAAATGGGCCTCTATACACCTATGTAGATATTGCACCAAAAACCAGACATTTGCAGCTAGAATAGTCATTTACCACATTAGCAATGTATAGAGTGTATTTCTTTAAAGTTAACACTAGTTTAAAGTTATCTTCATTGAAAAGTACAGTGCTTTTTCTTCAAAAATAAGCACATTTCAATGTGTCCCCAAACTTTTGAATGGTAGTGTGTATATATATATATATATATATATATATATATATATATATATATATATATATATATATATATATATATATATATATATATATTGATATATATATATATATATATATATGTCAATCAATCAATGTTTATTTATATAGCCCTAAATCACAAGTTTCTCAAAGGGCTGCACAAGCCACAACGACATCCTCGGTACAGAGCCCACATACGGGCAAAGAAAAACTCACCCCAGTGGGACGTCGATGTGAATGACTATGAGAAACCTTGGAGAGGACCCCCCCCCCCCCCCCCCCAGGGGAGACCGAAATATTGTGAAAGTCCAGTCCACAGTGGATCCAACACATCAGCAAGAGTCCAGTCCATAGTGGGGCCTGCAGGAAACCGTCCCAAGCCTAGACGGGTCAGCAGCGCAGAGATGTCCCCAACCGATGCACAGGCTAGCGGTGCACCCGGGGTCCCGACTCTGGACAGCAAGCACTTCATCCATGGCCACCGGACCTGTGCAACCCCCCCTCCAAGGAAGAGGGGAGCAGAGGAGAGAAGAAAAGAAACGGCAGATCAACTGGTCTAAAAAGGGGGTCTATTTAAAGGCTAGAGTATACAAATCAATCAATCAATCAATCAATGTTTATTTATATAGCCCTAAATCACAAGTGTCTCAAAGGGCTGTACAAGCCACAACGACATCCTCGGTACAGAAATGAGTTTTAAGATGGGACTTAAATGCTTCTACTGAGGTAGCATCTCTAACTTTTACCGGGAGGGCATTCCATAGTATTGAAGCCCGAACAGAAAACGCTCTATAGCCCGCAGACTTTTTTTTGGCTCAGGGAATCACTAATAAACCGGAGTTCTTTGAACGCAGATTTCTTGTCGGGACATGGTACAATACAATCGGCGAGATAGGCTGGAGCTAAACCGTGTAGTAAAATATATATATATATATATATATACCGTAATTTCCGGACTATAAGCCGCTACTTTTTCCCCTCGTTCTGGTCCCTGCGGCTTATACAAGGGTGCGGCTTATATACGGCCTGTTCTTCTCCGACACCGACGAAGAGGATTTCGGTGGTTTTAGTACGCAGGAGGAAGACGATGACACAATGATTAAAGACTGACTTTTCATATACCGGTAGGCTGGTTATTTTGATAACGTACAGGCGAGCACTTTGTATTACTTTGCAGCGTTGTATTATTTGTACTCTGCACGAATGCTGTTCGCCATGTCAAAGATGTGAAAGTTTGATTGAATGATTGAAAGATTTATTGTTAATAAATGGGACGCTTTGCGTTCCCAAACAGTCATCTCTGTCCCGACAATCCCCTCCGTGGTAGCAGGAACCCCTATATACTACGCTAATTACACATCAAAACCCTGCGGCTTATAGTCGGGTGCGGCTTATATATGGAGCAATCTGTATTTTCCCCTAAATTTAGCTGGTGCGGCTTATAGTCAGGTGCGGCTTATAGTCCGGAAATTACGGTATATATATATACATACACATACATATACATACAGTGGGGCAAAAAAGTATTTAGTCAGCCACCCATTGACAATCAATGGGTGGCTGACTAAATACTTTTTTGCCCCACTGTATATGTATATGTATATATATATATATATATATATATGTATATGTATGTGTATATATGTATATATATATATATATATATATATATATATATATATATATATATATATATATATATATATATATATATATATATATATATATATATATATATATATATATACATATATATATATATATATATACATATATATATATATATATATATATATGTATATATATATATATATATATATATATATATATATATATATATATATATATATATATATATATATATATATATATATATATATATATATATATATATATATATATATATATATATATATGTATGTATGTATGTATGTATGTGTATATATATATATATATATATCATCTATATAGTATAGTATAATATAATTGATAATTTTATTCCGTAAAGTTTTGTTCTTTTGTTGTTGTTTTTTATACTTATAGTATTACTTGATAATTAAATTTTTTTTTTATAATACTACAATACTACCTATATTTACCTTTTTCCCAGTCTACTCTTTAAAATAACAATATATTTTTTAATTTTATTCCAATAAACATTTCTATTTTACTGTCAATGAATGACTACGCTCTCATCAAGTTCATTATTGTAATTATTTACTCTTACTATAGAAATGAAAACATAATATCCTTTTATTTTACTTTGTTTCATTGACATAAATCAATACATTTTAATCAGGTTGAATCACTTCAATTAAAAAAAAAATTTTTTTTTAAAATAAAATAATAATATAATGTAAAATATGAAAATAAAATACGTATATTTTCAAATGTATTATATATATTTAAATGTATTGAAAATAATTACAATAATTTAATTCATTCAATGACAATAACTTGTATTATTTGAGTATTTAAAGGCGATGCCCCCATAAAAAGTAACATCAACTTTGCAACTAGACTCTCGATTACGACCCTAGATTGCGGCAGATTGCAGCATGTGATCACCTGACGTGCGTGGCTGCTTTAATGGCGCCTGCAGCATCTGGAGGTTGCGGCCTTTAGCGCTGCCTGGCATCCAGCAGCCATCACAATGTGCTGCAGATATAATTTGTCATCAGGGATTTCCTGCTGGAGGATCATAGAGAAGATCCAGACGGGTCAATACTATTGATTTAGCACACGCTGGACCGTCGTCCAATTGCCGTGAAACATGTGGCCGGATAAAAACAAATGCGTGTGTGTGTTTGTGCGCCTGACGGTTTTTTGAAACGGAGCGCCGAGTCAGCACGAAGCTTGTCACATGCTCGCAGTCCGCTCTGACAGGAAATGATCACGCCGCAGCGTCCGCTTAACAAACGCTTCCTCCACGTCATGTGATTCATCAGCGACGCCACCTACACCCCCCCGCCTCTCTCTCTCTCTATTTTGGGGGTGGCATCACTCTGCATCATTGTCAAAGCATGTTGAGACCACTGCAGTCACCGGCAGAGGTGAGCAGAATCCAAGCTCACATCGGGCAAAACCACCTCAAGACACAGTCAGGGATAATTGGGCTGTTTGACTCCAGGGCGCCCCCTATAGAAGCTGAGCTCATCTACAAATAAACATTGTCTCCTGTGCGTCTACAGCAAATACAACACAACAAAAGGCATTTCCTGGCTGGTCCGCTAATATTACTGACTGCTAAAGTAGGCGATCATGGGTCACTATGGCTATAGTAAGGATTTGGGTGTCCTGGGCATGATGTTAAAGTGCATCCGGCAGTGGAGGCTCCTCTATGGGGTCTTGGGGCACTAGGAGGTTAACCCCTTTACTACTGTTACCCCAGGTGGCCCTTGGCAAAGGCCTAGTACCTGACTGCCCCCTAGCCAGGGATACGGTGAAGACCTCAACGGCGGAGCAGGCGGAAGACGGTAGATGTATGAACCACCATAAGAAGGCATTCCACATCCATGTGGGCCCAGTTATGGGGAAATAACAACCCAAGACCTCAACGGTGGAACAGGCGGATGATGACTGCTAACCCTATGGAGCGTCACAACGGCTGAAGGCTGCAGCAGAAAAGGGTCCCCAGTCGTCTTGGACTCCATGCCACTGGACCCTGACCCGGATCTGTCAAGGATCGTGTGTCTGTGCACCAGTCTCCCCACGTTAAACAAAGTCACGCACAGGCATCCTCCATAAAGGGATACCCCCCTACCAGGAGGACCGTCATACTCGCTTCGAGTGACCGCCGATGATGATGAGTAAGGATTTGGGTTGTCCCGATACCAAAATTTTGGTACCGGTTCCAAAATGTATTTCGATACTTTTCTTTATTTTAACACCACGACTGACCACGACTCTTAGCCCTCCTGTCTTGGAAAGTTTGGTGTTGGAAAGATGAATGAGAATGGGCAACGACTCCTGGAGTTGTGCTCATACCATGACCTCAGCATCACCAACTCCTTCTTCCAGACAAAGGCTCAGCACAAAGTGTCCCTCGCTCCAAACACTGGCACCAGCTAGACCTGATCATCACCAGGCGGTCTGCGTTGAAGTGCGTCCTCCTTACCCGCACCTTTCACAGCGCTGACTGCAATACTGATCACTCGCTGGTGTACTGCGAGATGAGACTTCTGCCGAAGCTCCAGGCCGCAGGGCAAAGCCCGCATAGATGTGAGCGAAACCGCACATCCTGACAAGGTAGCGGGATTCACCTAAGCTCTCCCCGAGGTGCTTGACTCAGATCCTCCTGGCGGCTCAGCCACAGAGAGATGGGACCGCATTAGAGAGTCAGTACACAGCATTGCCATGATGGTCTTTGGAAAGAAGCAGACAAAGAATGACGACTGGTTTGAGGCCAACTCCTCCATACTCACTCCAGCCGTAGAAGAACGCTGCAGAGCTCACCTGGAATACAAGCGATCCCCCAGCCAGAGGACTCTGCAGGTGTACAGATATGCCAAGAGCAAAGTACAGAGACAAGCAAGGCAATGTGCTAACGAGTACTGTCTCCAGCTTTGCCAGAGCATCCAGTCAGCGGCTGATAATGGTAACATCATCTGTACTCCAGACAGAACCAAGTCACAGACGATACCCTTGCTATCATTGAAAGCCTCACTCTAATGGCTGAACTGTACGAGAAACCCACTGTGGCTGAGCTGAAGAAGGCCATTGAGAGCCTGTCCTCAGGGAAAGCACCTGGGCAGGATGACATACCACCAGAAGTCATCAAATGCGGCGACAGCACACTGAGGAAACATCTGTATGACCTCCTCTGTCAGTGCTGGGAAGAAGGAGCAGTACCTCAGGACGGGAGAGACGCCAACATCATTACCTTGTACAAGAACAAGGGTGATAGAAGTGAATGTAACAACTACAGAGAAATATCTCTGCTAAGCATCGTTGGCAAAGTCTTCGCACGCGTCCTCCTGGACAGACTGCAGAAGCTTGCTGATAGAGTGTACCCAGAGTCACAGTGCGGGTTCCGCTCGGAAAGATCAATAATTGACATGGTCTTTACCATCAGGCAAGTGCAGAGAGCAGCACAAGCCCCTCTTTCTGGCCTTCATAGACCTGACCAAGGCGTTCGACCTTGTCAGCAGGGATGGGCTCTTCACAGTCCTAGCGAAAATTAGCTGCCCACCGAGACTCCTGAGCATGATCAAGTCGTACAATGACGGCATGAAAGGTACAGTTCAATATGACGGCTCGACATCAGATGCCTTCGACATTCGCAGTGCCGTCAAACAGGGCTGTGTCCTCGCTCCCACTCTCTTCGGCATCTTCTTTGCCGTTCTGCTGAAGCACGCCTTCGGATCATCGACTGAGGGTGTTTACCTCCGCACTCGGTCAGACAGCCGACTGTTCAACCTGGCTCGCCTAAAAGCAAAGAGCAAGGTCCGGGAGGTAACCATCAGAGACTTGCTGTTTGCAGATGACGCTGCTCTGGCCACCCACACAGAAGAAGAGATCCAGAGCCTGATGGACCGCTTTGCACAGGCATGCCACGAGTTCAGCCTGACTATCAGTGTGAAGAAGACATATGTGATGGCCCAAGATGCTGAACCACCCTGTATCACCATCAACGACTATGAACTAGAGGTCGTCAGCCAGTTCACATACCTTGGCTCCAACATCACCGGCAACCTCTCAATGGATCCGATATCAACAAGAGGATCGGCAAGGCATCCACAACCTTGGCCAGGTTGTCGCAAAGAGTGTGGAACAAGGGCATGCTGACGATAAACATCAAGATCGCTGTGTATCGTGCCTGCTTGCTAAGCACTCTCTTGTACGCCAGCGAATCCTGGTCTCTGTACTCCTCGCAAGTGCCTTTCACATGCGCTGCCTCCGTCGCATACTCGGGATTACATTGAGAAATTGTGTGACAAACAACGAGGTGCTGATGCAAGCCAAGATTCCCAGCTTGGTCACTCTCCTCCGTCAGCGTCGCCTTCGATGGCTGGGCCATGTGCGTCGAATGGACGATGGCCGGATCCCCAAAGACATCCTCTACGCAGAGCTTGCAAGAGGAAGATGGGACGGCCACATCTCCGCTTCAAGGATGTCTGCCAGCGTGACCTGAAAGCGCTCGACACGGACCTGAACGCCTGGGAAGAGCTTGCTCAGGACAGATCCAGCTGGAGACACACCGTGAACATTGGACTGAAAGGCGGCGAGGCAAAACTCCGCCAGCTTGCAGATGAGAAGCGGGCTCAGAGAAAGAGAAAGCAACTACATCTTGCAGCTGACTCGACCTACAAATGCCCCAAGTGCAATAGAGACTGTCACTCTCGTGTGATGCTGCACGGCCAACTAAAACATATCCAAGGGGCGCCAATCCATTGTCTTCCGAGACTTGCGGATGCCAACAACAACAATCACAACATACATTTATAATTTCTATATTCATACTACGTTTCAGTACTGTTTCCGATCTTTAACATTCAAACCATTTCCACGTTGAAATCATTCCTACAATCAAAGCATTTCTACCGTCAAACCATTTCACAGTTAAAGGCCTACTGAAAGCCACTACTACCGACCACACAGTTTGATAGTTTATATATCAATGATGAAATCTTAACATTGCAACACATGCCAATACGGCCGGGTTAACTTATAAAGTGCTATTTTAAATTTCCCGGCAAACTTCCGGCTGAAAACGTTTCGATATGATGACGTTTGCGCGTGACGTCAACGGTTGAAGCGGAAGTATTCGGAGCCCATTGAATCCAATACAAAAAGCTCTGTTTTCATCTCAAAATTCCACAGTATTCTGGACATCTGTGTTGGTGAATCTTTTGCAATTTGTTTAATGAACAATGGAGACTGCTAAGAAGAAAGTTGTAGGTGGGATCGGTGTATTAGCGGCGGACTACAGCAACACAACCAGGAGGACTTTGAGGATAGCAGACGCGCTAGCCGAACGACCTCACCTTGACTTCCTCCGTCTCTGGGCCGCCGACCGCATCGGTGATCGGGTGAAATCCTTCGTACCGTCGATCGCTGGAACGCAGATGAGCACGGGTCGTGATAAGCAGATGAGAGCTGGCGTAGGTGCAGAGCTAATGTTTTTAGCATAGCTCTGTCGAGGTTCCGTTGCTAAGTTAGCTTCAATGGCGTTGTTAGCAACAGCATTGCTAAGCTTCGCCAAGCTGGAAAGCATTAACCGTGAAGTTACAAGTCCAGAGTTTGGTAGTATTGTTGATCTTCTGTCTATCCTTTCATTCAGGGACTTATTTGTTTTGTTTCTATATTATATGCAGTTAAGCCGGATGCTATCACGTTAGCTCAGTAGCTAAAGTGCTTCACCGATGTATTGTCGTGGACATAAAAGTCACTGTGAATGTCATTTCGCGTTCTCGACTCACATTTTCAAGAGGATATAGTATCCGAGGTGGTTTAAAATACAAATCCGTGATCCACATTAGAAAAAGGAGAGAGTGTGGAATCCAATGAGCCAGCTTGTACCTAAGTTACGGTCAGAGCGAAAAAAGATACGTTCTGCACTGCACGCTACTCCTTCACTTTCACGTTCCTCATCCACGAATCTTTTATCCTCGCTCAAATTAATGGGGTAATCGTCGCTTTCTCGGTCCGAATCTCTCTCGCTGCTGGTGTAAACAATAGGACAATGTGAGCAGCTCTTCCTCCGGTGTCGTCACGCTACTTCCGGTTGGGGGAAGGCTTTTTTTTTATCAGAGACCAAAAGTTGCGAACTGTATCGTGGTTGTTCTACACTAAATCCTTTCAGCAAAAATATGGCAATATCGCGAAATGATCAAGTATGACACATAGAATGGATCTGCTATCCCCGTTTAAATAAAAAAAAATCATTTCAGTAGGCCTTTAAACTCGGGTTGTACGGTATACCAGTACTAGTATAGTACCGTGATACTAATGAATCATATTCAGTACTATGCCTTTTTAGACAATATGATTTGCCTGAGCAGCTTGGAGATCCCGAGAGTAACAAGAGGTACAGAATGGATTAGAAAGGACAGATTTTAAAAAACAATAATTTAAAAAAAATATATGTATATATTATTTTAACCTGAGACATCCTGCGGGCCAGATTTTGGACGCTGGGCCGTAGTTTGGGGACCCCTGCTCTAAGGTGTATGGCTGGGGAATTAGAGTAAAAAGTGTAAAATTTGCTAAAAAAATTCAATGAGGTGGCGACTTGTCCAGGGTGTACCCCGCCTTTCCCCGCGAATGCAGCTGAGATAGGCTCCCAAAAGGGACAAGCGGTAGAAAATGGATGGATAGCTAAAAAAAAAGTTTGCACTTTCATGTTGGCATGCTAACGTTAGCACGCTAACAGTTAACAAATGTCACATACCAAGTTATATGATTGTACGGTAAAAGGTTGGAAAATGAGCTCAAAAAGCTAGCACGTTAATGCTAGCATGCTAATATGAGTTGATTAACGTGGACCCCGACTTAAACAAGTTGAAAAACTTATTGGGGTGTTACCATTTAGTGGTCAATTGTACGGAATATGTACTGTACGGTGCAATCTACTAATAAATTCAATCAATCAATTATAAACGCTGCTTAGCAACATGTGAATGGGCGCTTGCATTGCAGCGGGCCCATGATAAAACAAACATAATAAATGTGCTGTTTTTAATGACCGAATGCAAAAACACCAGTCAAAGATGTGTATTTTTAGGGACCTGTTAGAAAAACTCTTGTTTTTAAGTCAACTCGAGAGGCATTTCTTTAAAAACGCCTCAACGCCTCAACGTCGTCAATGGCGCCTCCCCCGCAGCCCAGTGTCATGGAGGCCGGGGAGGACGTTTCATCAGATTCTCTGGCCGGTCCCGCCGGGCGGACCAGTTTAAGAAAGGTCAGGCTGGGGGGGGAGGGGGAAGGAGGGGTGTATGTCGGAGAACGACCCCCCGCCCCCCTCTCCCTAATTAGGGGGCGCTCCGGGGGAAGGTAGGAGGGAGGGCGGCGTGCGGAGTGACAGTCATTTAGTCGCCGCTCATCTGCAGGCAGGAAGTAGGAGATGGATAAGGGTGGGGATAAAAAATGATTTGCAGGGACCTGTTAGAACCTCTCCACCCATCGTCCCGCCACCTCTGCTCCACACACACACACACACACACACACACACACACACACACACACACACACACACACACACACACACACACACACACACACACACACACACACACACACACACACACACACACACACACACACACACACACACACGTGATGGTACCGCCATGGCCGCATGATTATTGGCGCCATCACTCACGTAACAGCCCGGCCCGGCTTTGTGTGGGGGCTCCAGTATTTGTCACTGTCACTTTCTCCCACTGCTCCGCCATTGTCTTGGAAATTGTATGTGTAAGGCAAGAGATGCCTATGACCCCCCCCCCCCCCCCCCACACACACACACACACATATCCACACACACTCACATTCATGTAGTTCTTACCTTCTTGAGACCTGAGAAAAATGCCTACCTCTTTAGGACCAGCCTTTCTAGATATATAAAGAAGTGTATTTATATCATTAATAATATATACATACTATGTAAATATAAAAAAAGCTTGTTGTGAAAAATGAGTTGGAATTTCACAAGGAAAAAGGTCACAATTTCACAAGAAAAAGTTAGAATGTTGGCAGTCTTATAATAATAGTCGTCATTTTACTCAACGCAAGTAAACTTTTTACAAGAAAAACTGAACATGTGCGCAATATTATGATAAAAGTTGGAGTTTTACTCAATAACAGTCGCAATTTTACAAGAAAAACCTCAAATTAAGAGTCGTAATTTTACAAAAGTCACAATTTTATAAGAATACTTAAAAATTTGGCCAATATTATAATAATAATCTGAATTTTACTTGGCAAAATGATGACAAAAGTCATCGTTTCACTCAAAAAATGTCACTTTTTTACAAAAACAACAACAAAATTGGCAATATTGTGCCACACTTTGGGCAACCCAGCTGTAGAAGCTAACTGATAATGGCCGCTATACTCTTAGTAGTGTAGTGTATTTGTTCATCCTATGGTCACATATGGGACGCGGGTTGTCTTACGTCAGCACTGGAAGTCGTAAAATCAGCTGTTCACCTGGCGGGGTTTTTCCGGGGGATGAATAGGGAAGTCCTTCTTTATCTTGTTTTATCATATGTTGCTGCCTTTGCACACGGCAATGTTTACTTTGGTATGCACATTAAATCAACAACAAAAAAATCCTGACTTTGGAGCAATGTTCACGGACTCTGGTATTTGGCTCTCTATTAGATGCAATGTTATTGGGACCATGATTTATGTCATCACTTGTTCACACCTCCTCATATGGAATATACTTTTCCTTCTTCATGTCTCAAGAAGGGTAGAAATACAAGAACACACACACACACACACACACACACACACACACACACACACACACACACACACACACACACACACACACACACACACACACACACACACACACACACACACACACACACACACACACACATTCTTGTATTTCTTACCTTCTTGAGACCTGAGAAAAATGCCTACCTCTTTAGGACCAGCCTTTCTAGATGTATAAAGATGTGTATTTACAACATTAATAATATATACATACTATGCAAATATAAAAAAGCTTGGTGAGTTGAAATTTCACAAGAAAAAGTTGGAATGTTGGCAGTATTATAATAAAAGTCGTCATTTTACTCAACGCAAGTCAAAATGTTACAAGAAAAACGGAACATTTGTGCAATATTATGATAAAAGTTGGAGTTTTACTCAATAACAGTCGCAATTTTACAAGAAAACCCTAAAATTTTGGCAACTTTATGAAAAGAGTCGTCATTTTACTCGACAAAAGTCACAATTTTATAAGAAAACTTTAAAATTTTGCCAATATTTTAATAATAATCGGAATTTTACTCTGCAAAATGATGACAAAAGTCAGCGTTTTACTCAAAAAATTTCACTATTTTACAAAAACAACAACAGAATTGTCAATAATGTGATACAAGTCAGGATTTTGCATGACAAATGTCACCATTTTGCATTAAAAAGTAATGATTTTACATTAAAAAAAAAGTAATAATTTTCAGAGAAAATATTGCAATATTACAGAAACAGAAAGAATGCGAGAAATTGTTCCCAATTTTATAAGGAAAAAAGTCGACACATTGTGAGAAAAAGACTGCTTTTAGTTATTTTTTGTTTGTAATTGGTTTTTAATCTTAAATAACGACTTCAAGTTATTACAGTATGTCTCTAAAAACATATATATACATTTTTTTTAAAAATTAATTTTGACAAAAGGGAGCGCATTTGAATTTCTTACACACACTTGTTATTACATATGTTGGCCAGAGGGGGATAAAGATGTGTATTTACAACATTAATAATATATATATATACTATGCAAATATAAAAAAGCTTGCTGTGAAAAATGAGTTGGAATTTCACAAGAAAAAGTTAGAATGTTGGCAGTATTATAATAAAAGTCGTCATTTTCCTCAACACAAATTAAAATGTTACAAGAAAAATGGAACATTTGTGCAATATTATGGTAAAAGTTGACATTTTACTCAGTAACAGTGGCAATTTTACAAGAAAAGCTTAAAGTGTTGGCAATTTTATGAAAAGAGTCATAATTTTACTCGACAAAAGTCACAATTTCATAAGAAAACGTTCAAATTTAGGCAATATTATAATAGTAATCGGAATTGTACTCGGCAAAACGATGACAAAAATCATCCTTTTACTCAAAAAATGTCACTATTTTACAAGAACAACAACAGAATTGGCAATATTGTGACACAAGTCAGAATTTTGCATGACAAATGTCACCATTTTGCATTAAAAAGTAATCATTTTACATTTAAAAAAAGTAATCATTTTACGAGAAAATATTGCAATATTACAGAAACAGCGAGAAATTGTTCCCAATTTTATAAGGAAAAAAGTCGACACATTGTGAGAAAAAGACTGCTTTTAGTTAATTTTTTGTTTGTAATTGGTTTTTAATCTTAAATATTGACTTCAAGTTATTACAGTACGTCTCTATATACATATATATATATATTTTTAAATTAAATTTGGCCAAAGGGGGCACATTTCAATGTCTTACACACACTTTTTATTTCATATGTTGACCAGAGGGGGAGCACTTTTAAAAGCGACACACAGTCAATGTGAAAAATCCCTCCTTTTTGGGACCACCCTCATTTTGATAGATGTCACCAGCAGGGGTGCAAATGAGACATTCTCTATTAGATGCAATGTTATTGGGACCATGATTTATGTCATCACTTGTTCACACCTCCTCATATGGAAGATACTTTTCCTTCTTCATGTCTCAAGAAGGGTATAAATACAAGGACACACACACACACACACACACACACAAACCGCACTTTGATGTGTCCTATTATGTGTCCCAGCAAGAGCCATAAATAATTGTGACAAGTTTTTTTTTTGTTGCACGTGGAAGTCCTTGACTCTGCCTCCTGTTCCAGCACCTCCCCTCTTGTACGGACACGCTGCCAGATAGTGCACCCCCCCCGCCCCCCCCAGCTCCCCCAAACCCCTCGCTCCCCCCGCCCGGCCCCCGATGATAGATGGCACGGTGCGGCAAATGACAACGGGATAGATTTTTAGTTTGTGCTTTGGAAGGGATCAGTAATGGCGCTTTGCTGCACGGAGCAATAAAGAAGAAGGACGGGGGACGGACGCAGCGACGAGGGAGGGGGAAAGAAAAAAAAACGACAATCGGACGGAGCCGGAAGGGAAGCGTCGGCCATCTTGTGTCGTGAATACATATTCATTTTGGAAGTGAATGACATGAGTGGTGCCCCCTTTGTGATTGTGTTGATTTCTTCAAAATAGCCACCTATTTGCTCTGATTACGGCTTTGCACACTCTTGGCATTCTCTCCATGAGCTTCAAGCACACCTGTGAAGTGAAAACTATTTCAGGTGACTACCGCTTAAAGCTCATCGAAACTGGAAAACAGTGAGAATAATTAATTAATTAAATCATTTTCAAAATGTAAAGGCTTTTTGCTCGTTCCTACAGCGTTACTTTAAAGCCGTTTTTAGTGCAAATTTGCTAACAAACTATGGCAATCAAAACACTACCTCTTTTAAAGGCCTACTGAAAGCCACTACTACCGACCACGCAGTCTGATAGTTTATATATCAATGATGAAATCTTAACATTGCAACACATGCCAATACGGCCGGGTTAACTTATAAAGTGACATTTTAAAATTCCCGGGAAATATCCGGCTGAAACATCGCGGTATGATGACGTATGCGCGTGACGAAGTCCGAGTAACGGAAGTTATGGTACCCCGTAGAATCCTATACAAAAAGCTCTGTTTTCATTTCATAATTCCACAGTATTCTGGACATCTTTTGCAATTTTTTTAATAAACAATGAAGGCTGCAAAGAAGACAGTTGTAGGTGGGATCAGTGTATTAGCAGCGGACTACAGCAACACAACCAGGAGGACTTTGTTGGAGCGCTAGCCGCGCTAGCCGCCGACTTCACCTTGACTTCCTACGTCTCCGGGCCGCCAAACGCATCGGGTGAAGTCCTTCGTCCTTCTGCCGATCGCTGGAACGCAGGTGAGCACGGGTGTTGATGAGCAAATGAGGGCTGGCTGGCGTAGGTGGAGAGATAATGTTTTTAGCATAGCTCTGTGCAGTCCGGTTGCTAAGTTAGCTTCAATGGTGTCGTTAGCACAGCATTGTTAACCTTCGCCAGCCTGGAAAGCATTAACCGTGTATTTACATGTCCACGGTTTAATAGTATTGTTGATTTTCTATCTATACTTCCAGTCAGAGGTTTATTTTTTTGTTTCTATATGCAGTTAAAGCACGATGCTATCACGTTAGCTCGTAGCCAAAGCATTTCGCCGATGTATTGTCGTGGAGATAAAAGGCACTGAATGTCCATTTCGCGTTCTCGACTCTCATTTTCAAGAGGATATAGTATCCGAGGTGGTTTAAAATACAAATCTGTGATCTACAATAGAAAAAGGAGAGTGTGGAATCCAATGAGCCAGCTTGTACCTAAGTTACGGTCAGAGCGAAAAAAGATACGTCCATCGCTGCCTCTCAAGTCATTCACTGTAACGTTCCTCATCTACGAATCTTTCATCCTCGCTCAAATTAATGGGGTAATCATCACTTTCTCGGTCCAAATTTCTCTCCCTCCGTTGTAAACAACGGGGAAATGTGAGGAATCCTAGCTCCTGTGACGTCACGCTACTTCCGGTACAGGCAAGGCTTTTTTTTTTATCAGCGAGCAAAAGTTGCGAACTTTATCGTCGATTTTCTCTACTAAATCCTTTCAGCAAAAATATGGCAATATCGCGAAATGATCAAGTATGACACATAGAATGGATCTGCTATTCCCGTTTAAATAAAAAAAAATCATTTCAGTAGGCCTTTAATTTGAAAGCGGCTAACAGGCTACTTCCTGGTTTGTTATGTGAGCACTAACGATATTGTAACAGTAAGAAAGAGAGCAACAACTAGAACAGTAACAAAAACAGTAAGAAAGAGAGCAACAACAAGAACAGTAACAGAAACTGTAAACAAGTCAGTAACAACAAGAAAAGTAAGATAAACAGTAAGAAAGACTAACAAATAGAACATGAATAAAAACAGTAAGAAAGAGAGTATCTACAAGAACAGTCACAACAATGGTAAGAAAGAGTAACAACAAGAACAGTCACAAAAACAGTAAGAAAGAGAGTAACAACAAGAACAGTAACATAAACAGTAAGAAAGAGTAACAACAAAAACCGTAAAAAAACAATAAGAAAGACAGTAACAACAAGAACTGTAAAAAAACATTCAAAAAGAGAGTAACAACAAGAACAGTAACAAAAATAGTAAGAAAGAAATTAACAACAAGAACAGTAAGGAAAACAGTAATAAAGACAGTAACAACAAGAGCAGTAACAAAAACAGTAAAAAAGACAGTAATAACAAGAACAGTAACAGAAACAGTAAGAAAGAGAGTAAGAACAAGAACAGAAACAGTCAGAAAGAGAGTACCAACAAGAACAGTAACAAGAACAGTAACAAAAATACTAAGAAAGAGAGTAACAACAAGAACAGTAACAAAAACAGTAAGACAGAGAGTAACAACAAGAACAGTAACAAAAACAATAAGAAAGACAGTAACAACAAGAACTGTAACAAAACAGTAAAAAAGAGAGTAACAACCAGAACAGTAACAAAAATAGTAAGAAAGAGAGTAACAAGAACAATAACAAAAACAGTAATAAAGACAGTAACAACAAGAATAGTAACAAAAAGAGTAAGAAAGAGATTAACAAATAGAACAGTAACAAAAACATTAAGAAACAGAGTAACAACAAGAACAGTAACGAAAAAAATAAGAAAGAAAGTAACAAGAAGAACAGTAACAGAAACAGTAAAAAAGAGAGTAACAACAAGAACAGTAACAAAAACAATAAGAAAGAGAGTAACAACAAGATTTGTAACAACAACCGTAAGAAAGAGAGTAACGACACGAACAGTAACAAAAACAGTAAGAAAGATAGTAACAACAAGAACAGTAACAAAAACAGTAATAAAGACAGTAACAACAAGAACAGTAACAAAAACAGTAAAAAAGACAGTAATAACAAGAACAGTAACAGAAACAGTAAGAAAGAGAGTAAGAACAAGAACAGTAACAGAAACAGTAAGAAAGAGAGTAACAACAAGAACAGTAACAAGAACAGTAACAGAAACAGTAAGAAAGAGAGTAACAACAAGAACAGTAACAAAAACGGTAAGAAAGAGAGTAACAACAAGATCAGTAACAAAAACAGTAAAAATGAGAGTAACAACAAGAACAGTAACAGAAACAGTAAGAAAGAGAGTAAGAACAAGAACAGTAACAAAAACAGTAATAAAGACAGTAGCAACAAGAACTGTAACAAAAACAGTAATAAAGACAGTAACAACAAGAACAGTAACAGAAACAGTAAGAAAGAGAGTAAGAACAAGAACAGTAACAAAAACAGTAATAAAGAGAGTAACAACAAGAACAGTAACAGAAACAGTAAGAAAGAGAGTAAGAACAAGAACAGTAACAAAAACAGTAATAAAGAGAGTAACAACAAGAACAGTAACAAAAACAGTAAGAACGAGAGTAAGAATAAGAACAGTAACAGAAACAGTAAGAAAGAGAGTAACAGCAAGAACAGTAACAAAAACAGTAAGAAAGAGAGTAACAACAAGAACAGAAACAGTAAGAAAGAGTAAGAACAAGAACAGTAACAGAAACAGTAAGAAAGAGAGTAACAACAAGAACAGTAACAGAAATAGTAAGAGAGGTTGTCGACCCCCCCCCAGGTTTATATGTTTACACATTTCCTGAGAGTTGATGACATAATTCCGTCTCCGTCTTCTTTATTTGACCGCAGATGCATTCGCTAATTGCATTCCCGTGATCCGTCACGTGGTCGCCAGGAGGCGGGGCTTCCGTGAAGACTCCATCGCGTCCATCAACGCGCGTTACGGCGCCAATTAAACGGGCAGATATGAAAATATCACACGCCGCCGCGCACGCTGCAGCCTCAGCACTTGCAAGAGGGATCGGATGCGGCGTACCAAAAAAAAAAAAAAAAAAAAGAAGTCCCGAATGGAAATGCAATTTGTCCATTTTTGAGTATCACGTCCCTGCCTGATGAAAAACGATTGCAAATGTTCAGATTGCAGCGGGCGGAGGAAGTGGCGTTGAAATAATGACTGTGTGAGTTTGTACATCCAACGCCGCAGCGCCATTAGGAATAATCTGTCCAATTAAAGATGGTGTCATTAATTAAGCGGCGCCGAGAGGACGGGGGAGGGGTGTGTGTGGGGGGGGGGGGGGGGCGCTGAAATACGACCCATCTCGCCCCCAAGACTAATACGTCTCAACAAAAGACGAGAATGGATGTTATTTGTAACAAAATGCCCGCCGTGCGGCTGTGATGCATCTGCCTCGTAAAAGGTATGATGTATCGCCGCTCGCCCGCGCGCTGAAGGGCGCCGGGAAAAACGCCGGGAATACTCGCTGACTTCATCTCGCCCGGACGGAGGCGGGGGCGGGGGGGGGGGGGGGTAGCGATCTTCATAAATAGCCCGTGGCGTCGTAGTCCGGAGCGGAGAGTGCCGCCCGGATAGGCCGGCCGACCTTTTTTGTGGCGTTGGGAGGACCTTCAAGGTACTCAAAGCACTTTGACACCATTTCCACATTTCCACATTCACCCATTCACACATTCACACATTCACACATTCACCCATTCACACATTCACACATTCACCCATTCACACATTCACACATTCACACATTCACCCATTCACACATTCACACATTCACAGGTACTAGTATAGTACCGCCATACTAATGAATCATATTCAGTACTATACCGCCTCTAAAAAATACCGACCCTCACACCCACCCTTCCGTCGCCCCGTCGTCGTCACGTCATGACATTGCTGGTTTTAACGAGCAGGGGAGCGTGTTCGGCAGCGCGCACACACGGAGTACTTACAAGCAGACACAGTGTGCAAACAGAAAAGGGAGAACGGACTCATTTTGGCCTACAAAGTAAAGGTAAAGGTGAAGTTATAACGCAGAAATGCCCTCAGGAAGTTTAGCAATCCTCGCCTCCATGGCGACGAATAAAGTATGTTTCTTCCAAGTAGCACTATCACTGGAGGACGAGGAATAGCTAAACATGCTTCACTACACACCGTAGGAGGATACAATAGCTCACCGGCGTCACAATGTAAACAAACGCCATGGGTGGATCTACACCTGACATCCACTGTAATGATACCAAGTACAGGAGCGTATCTAGTCGATACTACTATGATTACATCGATATTTTTTAGCATCACAAAATCTTTTTTCGTTCATATTATGTTTATAAACTCAGTAAATACGTCCCTGGACACATGAGGACTTTGAGTATGACCAATGTATGATCCTGTAACTACTTGGTGTCGGATCGATACCTAAATGTGTGGTATCATCCAAAACTAATGTCAAGTATCAAAGAAGAGAAGAATACGTGATTATTACATTTTAACAGAAGTGTAAACAGAAAGTAAGCAGATATTAACAGTAAATGAACAAGTAGATTAACAATAATTTTTTACAGTTTGTCCTTTATAATGTAGACAAAATAACAGGTAGATAAATGACACAATATGTTACTGCAAACGTCAGCAGACTAATTAGGAGCCTTTGTTTGTTTACTTACTACTAAAAGTAAACAAACATTTGAGTAATTTCAGTCAATTAAAAAAATGCAAATATGTACATAATATGGGGTAAGAACATTATAGTACTGCCTTGACTCTTTGAAAAATGATTGCCATCTTGTTAGCTGTTAGCATGCTAACTGTTTGAATTTAAGTTATTTTTGCTAACGTAGACATATAAATATATACATGGAATTTTGCAAGAAGAGTATAGAACTGCCTTGTAACTTACACTAATAAAGTGTCTTTTTGTGAGGTGTTAGCATCCTAACTGTTAGCATTTTAGTCATTTCAGTCAATTAAAAAAAAATGCAAATATGTACATAATATGAGGTAAGAACAGTATAGTACTGCCTTGACTCTTTGAAAAATGATAGCCATCTTGTTAGCTGTTAGCATGCTAACTGTTTGAATTTAAGTTATTTTTGCTAACGTAGACATAAATATATACATGGAATTTTGCAAGAAGAGTATAGAACTGCCTTGTAACTTACACTAATAAAGTGTCTTTTTGGGAGGTGTTAGCATCCTAACTGTTAGCATTTTAGTCATTTCAGTCAATTAAAAAAAAATGCAAATATGTACATAATGTGAGGTAAGAACAGTATAGTACTGCCTTGCCACTTTCAAAAATGTTTGCTATCTTGTTAGCTGTTAGCATGCTAACTGTTTGAATCTGTAGTTACTTTAGGAATGTAGAAATATAAATATATACATGGAATTTTGTAAGAACATTTTAATACTGCCTTGTAACTTACACTAATAAAGTGTCATCTTGTGAGGTGTTAGCATCCTAAGTGTTAGCATTTTAGTCATTTCAGTCAATTACATTTGTTTTAAATATGTACATAATATGAGGTAAGAACATTATAGTACTGCCTTGACTTTTTCAAAAAATATTGCCATCTTTTTAGCGGTTAGCATGCTAACTGTTTGAATCCTAGTTACTTTAGGAATGTAGAAATATAAATATATACATGGAGTTTTGTAAGAACAGTTTAGTACTGCCTTGTAACTTACACTAATAAAGTGTCATCTTGTGAGGTGTTAGCATCCTAAGTGTTAGCATTTTAGTCATTTCAGTCAATTACATTTGTTTTAAATATGTACATGATATGATGTAAGAACATTATAGTACTGCCGTGAATTTTTCAAAAAATATTGCCATCTTGTTAGCGGTTAGCATGCTAACTGTTTGAATCTTAGTTACTCTAGGAATGTAGAAATATAAATATATACATGGGATTTTTTAAGTACAGTTTAGTACTGCCATATAACTTACACTAATAAAGTGTCATCTTGTGAGGTGTTAGCTTCCTACGTATTAGCATTTTAGTCATGTCAGTCAATTACATTTGTTTTAAATATGTACCTAATATGAGGTAAGAACATTATAGTACTGCCTTGACTTTTTCAAAAATGATTGCCGCCTTGTTAGCTGTTAGCATGCTAACTGTTTGAATCTTAGTCACTTTAGGAATGTAGAAATATAAATATATACATGGAGTTTTGTAAGAACAATAGAGAACTGCCTTGTAGCGTACAATAATTAATGCCATCTCTTAGGTGCTAGCATGCTAACTGTTAGCATGTTAGCATTTTAGCTGTCTTCCTCATATTAAACGACAACAGTTTACTAGTATATAGTTACTATATACTAGTATATAGTAGGATGTACAACCACTACAGTACTGCACTTTTGGTACTTAGCCCTAGCTTGCCGGATGCTAACTTTAGCATGTTGGCGTATCACGTTGAGATGTAGTACTTTACGTTATGATGTCATCGACACTTTTAGCGTTCATTTGACAAAACGCACACAGGCCGTGTTGAAAATGGCGACAATAACAACTTTATCTTCTGCTTTCGTCTCCATTCAGCCGCTATCAAACGGGGCCGCCGCTAAAGCGCTATCATGCCAACAGACGTTCCGGAGGACTCCGGTAAGCTGGTGTAAATATCCTCTTTTTGCGCTGTAAAAAGAAAAAAAGAGAAGGCGTAAACATTTACATCGGCGTGACATAAACACACGGCGGCGCTGTAAATAGCGGCGAGAAGAGACAGAACTCCGGGGCCCGTCACGGCCAATGAAAATGAGAAAGGGAGGAGCCGGGGAGTTCAGAAGTGATGGACGTCCGCTCCCAAACAGTCTCTTCTGTAAACAGCCACATTCCGCACGCGTGAGGAGTTCCTCGCCGGCGGTTTAGAGCGCCGTCCTTATGTGGCTTTGATGAAACTCATTCATGGCGAGACGTAGAAGTTGTTACATATGAACATTTTGCAGCTCTTATGGGAAATACTGCCACCATATCCCAAATTATTTTGGTTTTCTGTTCCAGGGTCAAACTGTGGCTTTATTGTCACATTTTAACACTCTTAGCTGTCAAAATACAAGTGTAAAAAGAAGTTACCCCAGAATGTGTGTTTGTAAACAATCTTTCCAATTGGATTTAATAGAAATAATCTGTTCCAAAGTGAAACTGTGGCCATCATAACAGCTTTATTAAGTGCAGGCAGTGTTTTAAGTCACATTTCAACATTCTTAACAGTCAAAATTTAAGTGTAAAAAGAAGTAAAACCAATATTAGTTTACATTTTGTGTTTGTAAACATTTGTGCCAATTGGAAATAATACATTTAATCTGTTCCAGGGTGAAACTTTGGCCATCATAACAGCTTTATTAAGTGTACAGGCAGTGTTTTAATTCACCTTTTTATCATTCTTTATTGTCATACAAGTGTAAAAATAAGTTAAACACTGTTGATAATAATTTAAAGAGAAATAGTCTGTTCCAGGGTCAAACTGTGGCCATCAGAAAAAGCTTTACTGTCACATTTTAACACTCTCAGCTGTCAAAATACAAGTGTAAAAAGAAGTTACCCCAGAATGTGTGTTTGTAAACAATCTTTCCAATTGGATTTAATAGAAATAATCTGTTCCAAAGTGAAACTGTGGCCATCATAACATCTTTATTAAGTGCAGGCAGTGTTTTAAGTCACATTTTAACATTCTTAACAGTCAAAATGTAAGTGTAAAAAGAAGTAAAACCACTATTAGTTTACATTTTGTGTTTGCAAACATTTGTGCCAATTGGAAATAATACATTTAATCTGTTCCAGGGTGAAACTGTGGCCATCATAACAGCTTTATTAAGTGTACAGGCAGTGTTTTAATTCACCTTTTTATCATTCTTTATTGTCATACAAGTGTAAAAATAAGTTAAACACTGTTGATAATAATGTAAAGAGAAATAGTCTGTTCCAGGGTCAAACTGTGGCCATCAGAAAAAGCTTTACTGTCACATTTTAACACTCTCAGCTGTCAAAATACAAGTGTAAAAAGAAGTTACCCCAGAATGTGTGTTTGTAAACAATCTTTCCAATTGGATTTAATAGAAATAATCTGTTCCAAAGTGAAACTGTGGCCATCATAACATCTTTATTAAGTGCAGGCAGTGTTTTAAGTCACATTTTAACATTCTTAACAGTCAAAATTTAAGTGTAAAAAGAAGTAAAACCACTATTAGTTTACATTTTGTGTTTGTAAACATTTGTGCCAATTGGAAATAATACATTTAGTCTGTTCCAGGGTGAAACTGTGGCCATCATAACAGCTTTATTAAGTGTACAGGCAGTGTTTTCATTCACCTTTTTATCATTCTTTATTGTCATACAAGTGTAAAAATAAGTTAAACACTGTTGATAATAATGTAAAGAGAAATAGTCTGTTCCATCAGAAAAAGCTTTACTGCCACATTTTAACACTCTCAGCTGTCAAAATACAAGTGTAAAAAGAAGTTACCCCAGAATGTGTGTTTGTAAACAATCTTTCCAATTGGATTTAATAGAAATAATCTGTTCCAAAGTGAAACTGTGGCCATCATAACATCTTTATTAAGTGCAGGCAGTGTTTTAAGTCACATTTTAACATTCCTAACAGTCAAAATTTAAGTGTAAAAAGGAGTAAAACCACTATTAGTTTACATTTTGTGTTTGTAAACATTTGTGCCAATTGGAAATAATACATTTAGTCTGTTCCAGGGTGAAACTGTGGCCATCATAACAGCTTTATTAAGTGTACAGGCAGTGTTTTAATTCACCTTTTTATCATTCTTTATTGTCATACAAGTGTAAAAATAAGTTAAACACTGTTGATAATAATGTAAAGAGAAATAGTCTGTTCCAGGGTCAAACTGTGGCCATCAGAAAAAGCTTTACTGTCACATTTTAACACTCTCAGCTGTCAAAATACAAGTGTAAAAAGAAGTTACCCCAGAATGTGTGTTTGTAAACAATCTTTCCAATTGGATTTAATAGAAATAATCTGTTCCAAAGTGAAACTGTGGCCATCATAACAGATTTATTAAATACAGGCAGTGTTTTAAGTCACATTTTAACATTCTTAACAGTCAAAATGTAAGTGTAAAAAGAAGTTAACCACTATTGTCGGTTAGTTAACACACTAGATCATGATTTCTGGTTATGTTAGGCCAGCAGAGAAGGCCTTGCTGGCCCACCACTGCCTAGTCGGGTTGACTGTCGAGTGGTTCCCAAGTACTTATATATAAGTACTTATATATATATATAAGTAGTTATATATATAAGTACTTATATATAAGTACTTATCTATAAGTAAGTATATAAGTTGACTGTCAAGTGGTTCCTAAGGACTTATATATAAGTACTTTTTTACATTTGTATAAGTACTTATATTTATAGTGTTGGGTTAGTTACTGAAAACCAGTAACTAGTTACAGTTACTAGTTACTTTATTTCAAAAGTAACTCAGTTACTAACTCAGTTACTTACTTGGATTTTTTTTTTTCATTTTTTTTTTTCATAAAGAAATACAATCATGTGTGCTTACGGACTGTATCCCTGCAGAGTGTATTGATCTATATTGATATATAATGTATATATTGTGTTTTTTATGTTGATTTCAAAATTATTATTATTTTTTTTTTACTTTTTCGCGCGGCCCGGTATCAATCGGTCCGCGGTTGGGGACCACTGCTCTAGCACACACGCTGCAATGGCTCTATCAATTTTGTCCTGGCTAGCAGTGCCTCGTTAAAATCCAGCCGCTGTTGCTTAGGAGGTGAAGTGTGTCTCTTTTTACTAGCTTCGTCGAAGCATGTTGCTTTTGTAGCTGTTTCAGCAGATTTGAATTGCTAGGATAGGAACTTTGATCCAAGACACGACTTACATTTAACTAAAATGTTCTCTTCTTTGTGGTCGACAAAAGAAAAGTAGTGAGAATATCTCCATGTTAAGAAACTCTGCTTCGGCTCCGCCATGATGTCTTGTTAGTAAACACAGACACGCCCCCCCCCGCCTGTAAGTACTTATATATATATTATATTTAAGTAGTTATATATATAAGTACTTACATATATCGTATTTTTCTGAGTATAAGTCGCTCCGGAGTATTAGTCGCACCGGCCGAAAATGCACAATAAAGAAGGAAAAAAAAAAATATAAGTCGCATTTTTGGGGGAAATTTATTTGATAAAAGCCAACACCAAGAATAGACATTTGAAAGGCAATTTAAAATAAATAAAGAATAGTGAACAACAGGCTGAATAAGTGTACGTTATATGAGGCATAAATAACCAACTGAGAAGGTGCCTGGTATGTTAACGTAACATATTATGGTAAGAGTCATTCAAATAACTATAACATATAGAACATGCTATACGTTTACCAAACAATCTGTCACTCCTAATCGCTAAATCCCATGAAGTCTTATACGTCTAGTCTCTTACGTGAATGAGATAAATAATATTATTTGATATTTTACGCTAACGTGTTAATAATTTCACACATAAGTCACTCCTGAGTATAAGTCGCACCCCCGGCCAAACTATGAAAAAAACTGCGACTTATAGTCCGAAAAATACGGTAAGTACTTATATATATATATAAGTACTCATATATATAACTACATATATATAAGTACTTATATATATATATATATATATATATATATATATATATATATTATATATATATATATATATATATATATATATATATATATATATATATAACTACTTATATATATATAAGTATTATATATATAAGTACTTATATATATATATATATATATATATATATATATATATATATATGTATATATATATATATATATATATATATATATATATATATATTTATATATAAGTACTTATATATAAGTACTAGGGCTGGGAATCTTTGGGTGTCCCACGATTCGATTCAAAATCAATTCTAGGGGTCACGATTCGATTCAAAATCGATTTTTTTTCAATTGAAAACGATTCTCGATTCAAAAACGATTTTTTTATTTTTTTTTTAAAACAATACACAACAATACCATAATAATGCAATACAATTTAATTTTGGAGTTCTGAACTTGTAATTTCTTGCAGTGTTTATTAAGTGGTAATATGTCACATTTGTCCCAATTGACTTTATACCCTGATAAACAGCCATATTCAGTGATGACATTATTGATATAAAGAAGACAGGAGTTAACATGTGACAGGTAAAAAAATTATGTCGTCACAATACATCGATAGCTTATTATACTGAGAGCCAATATTTATACCATGAATATTATTTTCACTTCTTATTTTTGCAGCTAAGGGTTCAATAACCAAATTAAATAATAACCCAGATGCAGGACATCCCTGTTTTACTCCTCTTTTTAACAAAAAAGGTTCTGAAATATGATTATTGGTTTTGACTGATGCCATGGGCCTTGTATAAAGCATCTTAATCCATTGTATACAATTATCTCCAAATCCAAATTTACGTAATGTGCAAAACGTAAATGAGCAGTTTATGCGGTGGAATGCCTTCTCCGCATCAACACTACATACTGCTGTGGGATAAGGGAGACTTCTAGCATAGTAAATAACATTAAACAATTTCCTTGTATTGTCTGAAGATTGTCGACCTTCCATGAAGCCAGTTTGGTCAGTATGAATTAATTTTCCTATTATATTTGATAATCGTGTGGCTAAGATTTTTGCCAAGATTCAAAAGGATTGTCTATTCATTCAATACATAGATTTCAGCAGGATCTACCCCAGTCTGCTGACATGCAAGCAGAGTAGTAGATTTTTGTAAAAAGCTTTTATAATTGTAAAGGACAATGTTTTATCAACTGTTTGCAATGATGTACATTTGTTTTAACTATTAAATGGAACCAAAAATATGACTTATTTTATCTTTGTGAAAATATTGGACACAGTGTGTTGTCAAGTTTATGAGATGCGATGCAAATGTAAGCCACTCTGACACTATTGTTCTTTTTTATTTTAATGTCTAATGATAATGTCAATGAGGGATTGCATTGTTATGGTATTGATGTGTATTGTTTTGTTGGATTGATTAAAAAAAATAAAAATAAAAATAAATAAATAAAAAAATCTAAAAAAAAAATCGATTTTTTAAAAATGAGAATCGATTCTGAATCGCACAACGTCAGAATCGCGATTCGAATTCGAATCGATTTTTCCCCCCACCCCCCTATATATATAACTACTTATATATATAAGTACTTATAAATATATATAACTATTTATATATATATATATATATATATATATATATATATATATATATATATATATATATATATATATATATATATATATATATATATATATATATATATATATATATATATAATATATATATATAAGTACTTATATATATATAATTACTTATATATAAGTACTTATAAATAAGTACTTATATGGTCCTGCGGGTCGAGGACAAACACTGAAAGCAGCAATTTGCGAAAAAGTACCACTTCCGCCGATGAGAGTCAGCGAGCACTTTCACCGCGCCATCATGCGCCGGCGCGTGGCTTCATTGTCACGTCGCCGCCGTCCCGCCGCCATATGGACGCACCAAATGGTGATGGCAGGCTGGCAAAAGGCAATCAGCGTTTTAATGAAGGGAGTTAACAGCGCCATGTCAAACCCTAACGACGGCGGTAAAAAAAACAAAATCACACGGCCCGAGCTTTATTTGTGGGGAAAATGCGCTCTGATCACGTCAATGCTTCAATTAGCCGCGCAGATTGTAATATGGTGTGTGTGCTGTCACAGCCAGGACGTGCAATCACCATGCGGTGCGAAAAAGGACGTAGAACCATGTGATCACCGCCAGCCAATCAGAGAAGAGAAGTCATAATTACCCTAAAAAAAACATAAATAAATAATTTATGCTGTTCTTTCATTGTTATGACATGCAAGTAGTGTTGTAACCATACCAATATGGTGGTACCGGTACTAAAATTATTTCGGTACTTTTTGGTACTTTTCTAAATAAAGGGGACCACAAAAAAATTGCATTATCGTCTTTATTTTAACAAAAAATCTCAGGGTACATTAAACATTATTGCAATTTAGTCCTTACATAAAATAGTAAACATACTAGACAACTTGGCGAGGGTCACCACTTTGTCAACAAATGCGTGAGCAAATTGTCCAACAGTTTAAGAACAACATTTCTCAACCAGCTATTGCAAGGAATTTAGGGATTTCCACCATCTACGCTCCGTAATATCATCAAAAGGTTCAGAGAATCTGGAGAAATCACTGCACGTAACATTCAATGCCCGTGACCTAGGATCCTTCAGGCGGTACTGCATCTAAAAAGAAACATCAGTGTGTAAAGGATATCACCACATGGGCTCAGGAACACTTCAGAAAAAAACCCTGTCAGTAACTACGGTCGGTCGCTACATCTGTAAGTGCAAGTTAAAACTCTACAATGCAAAGCGAAAGCCATTCATCAACAACACCCGGGCCCGAGCTCATCTAAGATGGACTGATGCAAAGTGTAAAAGTGTTCTGTGGTCTGACGAGTCCACAATTTCAAGTTGTTTTTGGAAACTGTGGACGTCGTGTTCTCTGGAACAAAGAGGAAAAGAACCATCCGGAATGTTCTAAGCGCAAATTTGAATAGCCAGCATGTGTGATGGTATGGGGGTGTATTAGTGGCGAAGGCATGGGTAACTTACACATCTGTGAAGGCACCATTAATGCTGAAAGGTACATACAGGTTTTGGAGCAACATCCAAGCAACGTTATCATGGACGCCCCTGCTTATTTCAGCAAGACAATGCCAAGCCACGTGTTACAACAGCGTGGCTTCATAGTAAAAGAGTGCGGGTACTAGACTGGCCTGCCTGTAGTCCAGACCTGTCTCCCATTGAAAATGTGTGTTGTTAAAAGGAAAGGCCATGTACCACCGTGGTAAAAATGCCTTTTTTGCAATGTGTTGCTGCCATTAAATTCTAAGTTAATGATTATTTGCAAAAAAAAACCAATAGTTTCTCAGTGTGAACATGAAATATCTTGTCTTTGCAGTCTATTCAATTGAATATAAGTTGAAAAGTATTTGCAAATCATTGTATTCTGTTTTTATTTACCATTTACACAACGTGACAACTTCACTGGCTTTGGGGTTTTGTACTTCATACCCTTCCAGGTAGCATCTCGCCATAGTGGATCAGACATTTTTGATAGTAGCGCTGAGGAAAATCCTAGAATAAAACAAAAACATAAAAAGTGTCGTATTTGTTTACATACGTCCATTTGTTAGCCAGCAGGCTACTTCCTGCTTCCTGTATGAAATGTATTCTTCCATAGCAGTTTACTGACAATAAAACATGTCAGCTGGAAGTGGCACAAGGTGGGGATGGGCCCCTGCTCGGGCCCCCCTCCCCTCCTGCGAGTGAAATGATTGGAAATAATGAAAAGCCATCAATAAGAATCCTGCAGAGACTCGTTGCATTGTGTTTTCTTGCCGGCCATTCTTTTTCTGTAAATGTTAGCCCGCCATTGATTCTATTATTTCTGACCTTGCATTAGTGTCGGCTAATCTCGCCTCGCTATAAAATTTCATTTGCCGCTGAAAAATGCTGCCGGGCCCTCAGGGTGGGTTCCGTGCAGGTTGGTCGGGGGGTGGCTGGTAGGGGGGGGGGCCCTTGGGATTCATAAAGTGCACACGCGGGTAAACAAACGGCACATTGAAGCTTTCTTAGATGACTGAGCAGCGGCCGCGACTTCATTTCCGACTTTCTTTTTTTCCCCGGGAGGGTCGGGTCGAGAGGCTCATTCCGAGACGGATGAGAGCGTCTTCCGGAACAACGTGGTTTTTTTTTTATTCAAGCTGCTCCCACTGCTGGTGTGCGGCGCGGCTCGGTGATGGCGTTTTTATTTGAGGTAGCGCCGACCCGGGCCTGACCTGCAGGAGGCGTCGGTGTAGAAAGTCCATTGTGCGGGGGAAATAATATGATCGTCTTGTTTTGAAGCCGTGGCCCCGAGTGTGTTAATATGATGCATGTTGACTGTAGCATGCTTTCACTCTCACAAGTATGCAAACTGTTAAGCTGGCTTTTTAGCTAATTTTGAACAAAACCCCCAAAGCCAGTGAAGTTGTCACGTTGTGTAAATGGTAAATAAAAAGAGAATTCAACAAATCCTTTTCAACTTATATTCAATTGAATAGACGGCAAAGACAAGATATTTCATGTTCACACTGAGAAACTTCAATTTTTTTTTGTTGCAAATAGAGATAAAATCGGCCTGCCGATAAAAGCTTTAAAAATGTAATATCGGAAATTATCGGTATCGGTATTTTTATTATCGGTATCGTTTTTTTTTTTTTTATTATTATTTTTTTAAAAATTAAATCCACATAACAAACACAAGATACACTTACAATTAGTGCACCAACCCACAAAACCTCCCTCCCCTCATTCACACAAAACGGTTGTTTCTTTCTGTTATTAATATTCTGGGGCCGTACTTATCAAGCTTCTTAGAATTACTCCTAAGAAGTCTGCTAAGAGTTGACTTAAGAGTAAATAAATTCTTCGCTGAAAGCTGCACTTAAAAGTTAGTTATCAAGCGTCTTACTCACACTTTCAGCGAAGTGTAGGACTGAATTTTAAGTGTCACACTCAGAGCTGAATTACGACATTACTATGTGCCGTAAACGGAATTTTAGGTGACGTCATTTCTGTGTCCATAGAAATGACCAATCACGGAAGGGAATCCCTTGTCTAAGAATAAAGAAATATCTTGGAAATATTTAAGTGGACAATGGGAGTGTATATTTTGACAATAAACTACAAAATAATACAAAACAAAACTAGTCCCCGCCGGCACTCACGCTACCGCTCCCTCTCTTCTATCGCCCACACACTCACTGACGTCACTCACCTCACGGCCACACACATACGCTACTGTCATAACATTTTCTTTCCAATTCATTAATTAGGCAACTAATTTGAAACTGGTGTGGGTGGCTCTATATATACTAGCCCACTGCAGACACATGCAGAAATCAACAAGGAATCGAAAAGTATTAAATCTGTGACAAAAATAATATCTGCTCTGTCTAAACGATACCGTTTGATCAGCTGCTCGTCATAAAAAAAAAAAAAACATTGTTCCGTTCCCTGAACGTTCGCGCACATCTCTCTCGCCTCAGTGCCATCCCCTGCTGGCAACTCCTAACCACTTAAGACACCTCTGAAGGTCTCTTAAATATTGTGGAGAGTAGGAGTGATTCTTAGACTTAAGAACGTTGATAAAAAGCTTTTATTCTTAAGTTTGAGAGTAGGACTAAATTTCGCAAATTCTCAGGACTTAAGTGTAAAATGGCACTCTAAGAAGCTTGATAAGTACGGCCCCTGGTTCCTACATTATATATCAATATATATCAATACAGTCTGCAAGGGATACAGTCCGTAAGCACACATGATTTGGTCCACTAATAGTACTAACCTTTAACAGTTAATTTTACTCATTTTCATTAATTACTAGTTTCTATGTAACAGTTTTTATATTGTTTTACTTTCTTTTTTTATTCAAGAAAATGCTAGTATTATTATTAATTTTTTTAAATAGGACCTTACCTGGTTGTCCAAATTAGGCGGTATAATGTGTTAATTCCACGACAGTATATATATTGTATCGGTTGATATCGGTATCGGTAATAAAGAGTTGGACAATATCGGAATATCGGATATCGGCAAAATAGCCATTATCGGACATCCCTAGTTGCAAATAATCATTAACTTAGAATTTAATGGCAGCAACACATTGCAAAAAAAGTTGTCACAGGGGCATGTTCACCACTGTGTTACATGGCCTTTCCTTTTAACAACACTCGGTAAAGGTTTGGGAACTGAGGAGACACATTTTTGAAGCTTCTCAGGTGGAATTCTTTCCCATTCTTGCTTGATGTACAGCTTAAGTTGTTCAACAGTCCGGAGTCTCCGTTGTGCTATTTCAGGCTTCATAATGCGCCACACATTTTCAATGGGAGACAGGTCAGGGGCCGTATTTATCAAGCGTCCTAGAGTGCCATTTTACACTTAAGTCCTGAGAATTTATGAAATGTAGTCCTACTCTCAAACTTAAGAATAAAAGCTATTTATCAACTTTCTTAAGTCTAAGAATCACTCCTACTCTCCACGATATTTAAGAGACCTTCAGAGGTGTCCTAAGTGGTTAGGAGTTGCCAGCAGGGGATGGCACTGAGGCGAGAGAGACATGTGCGCGAACGTTCAGGGAGCGGAAGGATGTCCCTGGCTTTGTTTGATGACGAGCAGCTGATCAAACGGTATCGTTTAGACAGAGTGGGTATTATTTTTGTCGCAGATTTAATAAGGGGCGTCATCTCGTCAGCAACATCACGCAGCAGAGCTTTCACAGCACAACTAAAGGTCATCACATTGCTTCTATATCTCACCACTGGGAAAATGCACATTTATTTTTGATCCATTGCCAATATTGTTTGTTTGTTTTGTATTATTTTGTAGTTTATTGTCAAAATATACACTCCCATTGTCCACTTAAATATTTCCAAGATATTTCTTTATTCTTAGACAAGGGATTCCCTTCCGTGATTGGTCATTTCTATGGACACAGAAATGACGTCACCTAAAATTCCGTTTACGGCACATAGTAATGTCGTAATTCAGCTCCGAGTGTGACACTTAAGATTCAGTCCTACACTTCGCTGAAAGTGTGAGTAAGACGCTTGATAACTAACTTTTAAGTGCAGCTTTCAGCGAAGAATTTTTTTACTCATAAGTCAACTCTTAGCAGACTTCTTAGGAGTAATTCTAAGAAGCTTGATAAATACGGCCCCTGGACTACAGGCAGGCCAGTCTAGTACCCGCACTCTTTTACTACGAAGCCTCGCTGTTGTAACACGTGGCTTGGCATTGTCTTGCTGAAATAAGCAGGGGCGTCCATGATAACGTTGCTTGGATGGCAACATATGTTGCTCCAAAACTTCGTATGTACCTTTCAGCATTAATGGCGCCTTCACAGATGTGTAAGTTACCCATGTCTTGGGCACTAATACACCCCCATACCATCACACATTCTGGCTTTTACACTTTGCGCCTATAACAATCCGGATGGTTCTTTTCCTCTTTGGTCCGGAGGACACGACGTCCACAGTTTCCAAAAACAATTTGAAATGTGGACTCGTCAGACCACAGAACACTTTTCCACTTTGTATCAGTCCATATTTGATGAGCTCAGGCCCAGCGAAGCCTACGCCGTTTCTGGGTGTTGTTGATAAACGGTTGTTGCCTTGCATAGGAGAGTTTTAACTTGCACTTACAGATGTAGCGACCAACTGTAGTTACTGACAGTGATTTTCTGAAGTGTTCCTGAGCCCATGTGGTGATATCCTTTACACACCGATGTCGCTTTTTGACGCAGTGCCGCCTGAGGGATCCAAGGTCCGTAATGTCATTGCTTACGTGCAGAGATTTCTCCAGATTCTCTGAACCCTTTGATGATATTACGGAGCGTAGATGGTGAAATCCCTAAATTCCTTGCAATAGCTGGTTGAGAAATGTTGTTCTTACTGGTTGTATAATAAGGCCATGCAGAATAAGGCATTAATAATGGGCGGCATAGGTCGGTTGTTAGAGGGAGTGGACGTGCCAGCAACTTGAGGGTTCCGGGTTCGATCCCCACTCCCGCCATCCTCGTCACTGCCGTTGTGTCCTTGGGCAAGGCACTTTACCCACCCGCTCCCAGTGCCACCTACACTGGTTTAAATGGAACTCAGATATTGGGTTTCACTATGTAAAGCGCTTTGAGTCACTAGAGAAAAGCGCTACATAAATATAATTCACTTCACACTTCAATAAGTACTCAATAAGTACTTAATAAGTACTTAACTTAGTGGTTAGAGTGTCCGCCCTGAGATCGGTAGGTCGTGAGTTCAAACCCCAAATACCAAAGACTATAAAAATGGGACCCATTACCTCCCTGCTTGGCACTCAGCATCAAGGGTTGGAATTGGGGGTTAAACCACCAAAAATGATTCCCGGGCGCGGCCACCGCTGCTGCTCACTGCTCCCCTCACCTCCCAGGGGATGAACAAGTGGGTGGGTCAAATGCAGAGGACACATTTCACCACACCTCGTGTGTGTGTGACAATCATTGGTACTTAACTTTAACTTAATTATGACTAATTAAGAGCCTATTTGTTACTAATGTGCATGTTAATAAGTAATTAATTAATGTTGAATATGTTCCCCATACCAAAAAAATAATTTATTTATGATTAAAAATGCATAAAAAAACATATATTGACATATATTGTGAATGATAGGCAACATTGCCCAAAAAGTGCAGGAAATTGTAGTTCAAGGGACAAAGATCATCTATTGAAGAGGAGCTAGATAAGGTTAAAGTTAAAGTACCAATGATTGTCACAGTTAAGTTATTCTCTGCATTTGACCCATCACCCTTGATCACCCCCTGGGAGGTGAGGGGAGCAGTGAGCAGCAGCGGTGGCCGCGCCCAGGAATCATTTTTGGTGATTTAACCCCCAATTCCAACCCTTGATGCTGAGTGCCTAGCAGGGAGGTAACGGGTGCCATTTTTATAGTCTTTGGTACGACTCGGCCGGGGTTTGAACTCACGACCTAACGGCGACAGCGGAGGATGCATGTGCATGTACGAGCCAGTCTGCCCCACAGCAAGAGGATAGAGAAATAGACGGCGCTTATTGACGACAGCGTGGACTACGATGGCGGACTCGCGCAAAGCCCTGCAGGTAAATCCCTACCATAAGTCAATAAGTACTTACTAAGTACTTTACCCGGTAACCTACTCAGTGGCCTAGTGGTTAGAGTGTCCCCCTGAGATGGGTAGGTCGAGCGTTCAAACCCCGGCCGAGTCATACCTTTGTGGTAAATGTTTATTATTTTATTTTTCATAAATGCCAGTGATGATAATGTAAATGAGGGATTGCTAGTCACTGCTATGCTGGAATTGTTATTAATATGGATACTGTTGTTGATATTATTCATTTTTGTTTGACTACTTTTGGATTGTTTTGTGTCATGTTTGTGCGTCCTCTCAATTACTCCGTTGATTGCTCTTCTGAATGGTTTTGGAATTGGAATTGTTCTTAATATGGTATTATTGTGTTGTTTTTTTTGGACTGATTAATAAAAATAAAACAAAAATAAAAAAAATAGACAACAGAAAACAAACTTTCAAAGGATAAAAAAATATATAAATAAAAAAAGAAAAAATAAATAAAATAAAATAAGATGAAATGTGATATTAATAAAAACATCTGCATTGAGCCAGTAAAAATATGGGAGGGCTGCAACAAAACACATATTTCGGTAGCAGAAGGAATCGCTTTTATGTGTTGTGTTCCTACCCGGACAGTTTAGAGAGACGCACCAAAGGACGTGTCTGCTGTATGTGTTGAATGTTAACTGTTAAAATAAAATAAATAAAAATAAAAAAATAGAAAAAATTTTGAAAAAAATAAAAAAATATATAACAAAAATTAAAAAAATTAAAAGAAATTAAAAACATGTTAAAAAAAAAATGTTTTTTTAAATTTAAAAATGACAACAAACTGCATTTAGTTTAGATAATAATGAGTCATATATTGGAATATGGGATCCATTATTTAAATTAGTTTCAACTATTAAATGAACCAAAATATGACTTATTATATATTTGTGGAAAATATTGGACACAGTGTGTTGTCAAGCTTGTAAGATGTGATGCAGGTGTGGGCCACTGTGACACTATTGTTCATTTCTAATTTTTTAATTATTTTTTATTAATGTTTTTAATGATAATATCAATGAGGCCAACCGCAAGGAGAGGAAGGAGATGGTGGTGGCGGAGGTGACGAGGATGGAGGAAGAGCGCTATAAGATCAAGGCCGTGTCGCAGGGCCGACAAGGAAGGTGGACAACCTGGGAGGGAGTGGTCAACCGGAACATCAGCTGGTCCGACCTGTGGAAGATTCCACAGGCAAGGATCAGCTTCCTTATTCGTTCAACCTACGACACGCTTCCCTGTCCTCGTAACCTTCACCAATGGTTCGGGAACGAGGAATGCTGCTCACTCTGCAATGCTCCCAACGCAAGCCTCCAGCACATCTTGTCGGGCTGCAAGACCGCACTCTCTCAGGGCCGCTATAGATGGCGCCACGACCAGGTCCTGAGGAAACTAGCGGAGGTGCTGGAGGGGTGTCGACAGGGCAGCAAAGAATCACCACCAGCAGAGAACCATACCAGCTTTGTCACGGAAGGGGGGGGTCAAAGATACATCAGGCCAAGAGAGACAGCAGCAAGGCCCTTTTCCCCAGACCAGGAGTGGGACATGAGGGTTGACCTCAATAGGCAGCTCCGGTTCCCCACGGAGATCACCACTACATCTCTCCGCCCGGATATTGTAGTGTGGTCCAGCAAGGCAAGAGTGGTGCACCTTATTGAGCTGACCGTACCATCGGAGGAGGGGATCGAGGCCGCCTTTGAGCGCAAGAAGGCCAAGTACTCGGAGCTGGCTGCTGAGTGCCAGGAGGCTGGCTGGAAGACAACCATCTACCCAGTAGAAGTTGGCTGCCGAGGCTACGTGGGGCTGTCAACCACACGCCTTTTGAGGGACGTAGGAGTGACTGGAAGAAAGCTGAGAAAGGCCATAAAAGATCTGGCAGAGGAGGCCGAGAAAGGCAGCTTTTGGCTCTGGCTGAGGAGGAAGGACAGGAGCTGGGGAAAGAACAACTAACCCCGATAACAGCCGCAGGGGGTAACAGCTATCAGCTGCAGGGGGTGACAGGGAGACGTCCCTGTCACTGCTCCGCCACCAGGAGACGTTCCAGGATTAAAGGAATGAAACGTTGGTGAATGGTGGTTCCTGGCTGATGACCCTGCAGCTGACCCGTGGGCACTGGAGGAGGTGCGACAGGCAGCAATGCCAAGCAGGAAATACTACCTACCTGTTCATTAACAGGGGTTTTTAAAAAAAATTTTTTAATCACTGCTATTTTGAAATTATTACTAACATTGATGCTGTTGTCGATAATGTTCATTTTTGTTTCACTACATTTGTATTGTTCCGTGTCATGTTTGTGTGTCCTCAATTGCTCTGTTTGTTGTTATTCCTAACATTGGTGGGACGGGTTTGGTTTTGGAATTGGATTGCATTGTTGTGGTATTGTTGTGTATTGTTTTGTTGATTGATTAATAAAAATTAAAAAAAATAAAATTTAAAAAATAAAATATAATAAACAGAATACAATTCAAATCGTAAGTGTGTATTAGATAATGCAATTTTGTCAATTATGTTTTATTTTATTTTGTTGTATTTTTGTTTTTAAGTTATTATTTTTGTCAGGTGTTAAAGTTAAAGTGCCAATGATTGTCACACACACACACTAGATGTGGTGAAATTATTCTCTGCATTTGACCCATCACCTTTAATCACCCCCTGGGAGGTGAGGGGAGCAGTGAGCAGCAGCGGTGGCCGCGCCCGGGAATCATTTTTGGTGATTTAGCCCCCCAATTCCAACCCTTGATGCTGAGTGCCAAGCAGGGAGGTAATGGCTCCCATTTTTATAGTCTTTGGTATGACTCGGCCGGGGTTTGAACTCACGACCTACCCATCTCTAACCACGAGGCCTAAGGTGTGTCAGAGGATGTTTTGTCTGCTGCAAGAGTGACGGAGTGTGTTTTTTTTTTTCCCCCCCCAAACGCCGTCAAGTTGAGAGTGAAGAATTAGCGAGGTCCCGCGGGCTCATCCAAGTTTAACCAGGAGCCGCCGAGGAGCCGCTCTTACATGAATAAATGAGCGGACGACTTTGCTGCTGACAAGTGAGCGACACGGCGCCGGCCCATGCATTTTTGATAGTGATCTAATTCATGTGGCGGGCGTGGATGTTGATGAAATCACAATGTCGGCCACTTGACAGGACACGACGCCCACAACCTGTTTGAACAGCCGCTCGCCAGCCGCCTACCAAGATGGCCGGGAGGGGGGGGGGGGGGCGATAAGCGCGTTGCGGCGTCCCCGGACTGACGGACGCCGACCACTCCGCCGCTAACGTCCCCGGGGGGGTGACGCGGGGGCCGGAGTGACACCTGGGGGTAAACACGCCGTGAAATAAACGCGCCTGTCAATCACGGACATCACACGCCTCGCAATCATGGCCGACAAAGCTTCTGTGACCGCGTGACGGAGCACAGAAGCGATGAATGCCGAAAAAAAAATAGTGTGATGGAAGGGGAGTGGCCGACGTTGTCAGGGAAAAGAAAGTTCTAGAATACTCTCCTAAGAGAAGCTTGCCGCTGGACTTAGTCCGTGCGGGGGGAAACAACAAAGGGGTTTGCTTTGACGACAAAGACGTGACATTGCCATGCAGCGCCTCGCCTTTTGGAACATTTTGAAGTGTACAAGTGTAAAAAGAAGCGAAGCGTGTCAATTCCGTGGACTCGCACAGACAAACAAAACAAACAAATGCTCGAGAGTTGACTGCAGTTTACACGAAAGGATTGCAACAGTGCTATTTGTAATAGTTGTCAGGTATTTTGGTACCGGTACCGGTACCAAAGTGTATTTTGATACTTTTCGATACTTTTCTACTTTTCCAGTATGGAGTAATGTGTTGATAGACCACCGTGACACTCTGGTCTGGAAGTAATTGAAGCAATCAGTTTATATAACCGAGCGTCTTTACGGGTCGTTCACGCCAATTTCGGGTGCTAAGTGACTGTCAAATTGTACATGCTTGTCGGAATACCTACTCAGACGTATTCTGTCCGGGTGAGCCGGATGATTTATGGTCTAAAATAAAATTCCAGGTAGCAAGGAAGCGAGGACGCGGCAGACAACTCGGTGATGTAAACACAGGGACTCGGGTTGTCTCGATACCAATATATCGGTACCGGTACCAAAATGTATTTCGATACTTTTCGATACAAAAATGGCATTATTGGCTTTATTTTAACCAACAATCTACATTAGTGTACATGAAACATATGTTTATTATTGCAATTTAGTCCTTAAATAAAATAGTGAACATACTAGACAACTTGTCTTTTAGTAGTAAGTAAACAAACAAATTCTCCTAATTAGTCTGCTGACGTATGCAGTAACATATTGTGTCATTTATCATGTTATTTTGTCTACATTATAAAGGACAAACTGTAAAAAAAATATTATTAATCCACCTGTTTATTTACTGTTAATATCTGCTTATTTTCTGTTTCAACATGTTCTATCTACACTTCTGTTAAAATGTAATAATCACTTACTCTTCTCTTCTTTGATACTTTGCATTAGTTTTGGATGATACCACACATTTAGGGATCGATCCGATACCAAGTAGTTACAGGATCATACAATAAAATATAATACCTAATAAACCAATGATAATATGGTTAAGAAATACTGATGTAAAGGGTAGGTGTCGCGCTGTTTTCTGCTGTAACATGTTCTATCTACACTTCTGTTAAAGTTTTGGATGATACCACAAATTTGGGTATCGATCCGATACCAAGTAGTTACAGGATCATACATTGGTCATCATTTAAGTCCTCATGTGTCCAGGGACGTATTTCCTGACTTTATGAATATAATATGAATTTTAAAGAATAAAGATTTTGTGACTTGTAGTCATAGTAGTATCGACTATATACACTCCTGTACTTGGTATCATTACAGTGGATGTCAATGTATGTAGATCCACCCATGGCGTTTGTTTACATTGTGACGCCGGTGAGCTATTGTATCCTCCTACGGTGTGTAGTGAAGCATGTTTAGCTATTCCTCGTCCTCCAGTGATAACGATACTTGTAAAAAACTCACTTTATTCGTCGCCTTGGAGGCGAAGATTAGTGATTTAGAAGCGGCTGGACATTAGCCGCTAGCGAGCTAGCCATGTCTTAAAACACCTCTTCCTGAGGGTGTTTCAGTGTTATAACTTAACATTCGTTTTGGATGATACCACACATTTAGGTATCGATCCGATACCAAGTAGTTACAGGATCATACATTGGTCAAATTCAAAGTCATCATGAGTTTATTAACATAATATGATTTTTTTTTAAAGGAAAGAATGTTTTGTGATGATAAAAAATAATCATAGTAGTATCGACTAGATACGCTCCTGTACTTGGTATCATTACAGTGGATGTCAGGTGTAGATCCACCCATGGCATTTGTTTACATTGTGACGCCGGTGAGCTATTGTATCCTCCTACGGTGTGTAGTGAGGCATGTTTAGCTATTCCTCGTCCTCCAGTGATAACGATACTTGTAAAAAACGTACTTTATTCGTGGCCTTGGAGGCGAGGATTAGTGATTTAGAAGCGGCTGGACATTAGCCGCTAGCGAGCTAGCCATGTCTTAAAACACCTCTTCCTGAGGGTGTTTCAGTGTTATAACTTAACATTCGTTTTGGATGATACCACACATTTAGGTATCGATCCGATACCAAGTAGTTACAGGATCATACATTGGTCATATTCAAAGTCATCATGAGTTTATTAACATAATATGATTTTTTTTTTAAAGGAAAGAAGATTTTGTGACGATAAAAAATAATCATAGTAGTATCGACTAGATACGCTCCTGTACTTAGTATCATTACAGTGGATGTCAGGTGTAGATCCACCCATGGCGTTTGTTTACATTGTGACGCCGGTGAGCTAGTGTATCCTCCTACGGTGTGTAGTGAAGCATGTTTAGCTATTCCTCGTCCTCCAGTGATAACGATACTTGTAAAAAACTCACTTTATTCGTCGCCTTGGAGGCGAGGATTAGTGATTTAGAAGCGGCTGGACATTAGCCGCTAGCGAGCTAGTCATGTCTTAAAACACCTCTTCCTGAGGGTGTTTCAGTGTTATAACTTAACATTCGTTTTGGATGATACCACACATTTAGGTATCGATCCGATACCAAGTAGTTACAGGATCATACATTGGTCATATTCAAAGTCATCATGAGTTTATTAACATAATATGATTTTTTTTTAAAGGAAAGAATGTTTTGTGATGATAAAAAATAATCATAGTAGTATCGACTAGATACGCTCCTGTACTTGGTATCATTACAGTGGATGTCAGGTGTAGATCCACCCATGGCGTTTGTTTACATTGTGACGCCGGTGAGCTATTGTATCCTCCTACGGTGTGTAGTGAAGCATGTTTAGCTATTCCTCGTCCTCCAGTGATAACGATACTTGTAAAAAACATACTTTATTCGTCGCCTTGGAGGCGAGGATTAGTGATTTAGAAGCGGCTGGACATTAGCCGCTAGCGAGCTAGCCATGTCTTAAAACACCTCTTCCTGAGGGTGTTTCAGTGTTATAACTTAACATTCGTTTTGGATGATACCACACATTTAGGTATCGATCCGATACCAAGTAGTTACAGGATCATACATTGGTCATATTCAAAGTCATCATGAGTTTATTAACATAATATGATTTTTTTTTAAAGGAAATAAGATTTTGTGATGATAAAAAATAATCATAGTAGTATCGACTAGATACGCTCCTGTACTTAGTATCATTACAGTGGATGTCAGGTGTAGATCCACCCATGGCATTTGTTTACATTGTGACGCCGGTGAGCTATTGTATCCTCCTACGGTGTGTAGTGAAGCATGTTTAGCTATTCCTCGTCCTCCAGTGATAATGGTACTTGCAAGAAACTCACTTTATTTGTCGCCTTGGAGGCGAGGATTAGTGATTTAGAAGTAGCTAGCTAGCTAGCCATGTCTTAAAGCACCTCTTCCTGAGGGTGTTTCAGTGTTATAACTTCACCTTTATCTTTACTATTTAAGCCAAAATGCGTCCGTTCTCCCTTTTCTGTCTACACACTGTGCCTGCTTGTAAGTACTCTGTGTGTGTGCGCTGCCGAACATGCTCCTCTGCTCGTAAAACTAGCAACCGGGAACCGGTACTTTTCAAACAGAGTATAGTACCGTTTTTGATTCATTAGTACCGCGATACTATACTAGTACCGGTATACCGTACAACCCTAATATATATATATATATATATATATATATATATATATATATATATATATATATATATATATATATATATATATATATATATATATATATATATATACTGTATATATAGTGTGTAACCACATATTCAATGATGTAATGTAATATAAAGGTGTGTGAGGACACATCTGTGGGGTGTGCCATTGTTCGTTACAATGATGGGAAATGACTAACCAGAAACGATAAACAAAATAGACAAACAATTAACAATTGTTGTTTGTTATGAATATTAAATGATGCACCCAAGCTGGAGAAAACCATCAAATGATGTTTTCAGGTCACGGCGCCGTGTCTCCACGGTTCTTTTCCTGCGTGCACAGCTAAGCGACAAGGGGCGGGGGTCAAAGTTCCACGACTAATCTTTTTTGTCACTCATAAAATTTACACAACACGTCCCCGGTGGAGGCCCGTCAGTTTGCTGTCACACGACACGCATAACGACTCGCAGGAGTCGGCGGCGCCTCCATTATTCACACGGCCGCCGTGTCTGAAGAGCGAGACCACGACTCCGTGTGGCTTTGAATGATTTCCCCGGCAGTAATACACGGCTGGCCTTTGTCACACATTAAAAATACATCCTCATCACGCATGTCATTTTGGATCTTTTTGCCACGCCGGTATCTTTATTTTCTTGGTGGTGTAAAAAAATAAAAAATACACCAGGAGGTTGCCGACAGCCACGGCTATTGATACTATGTATAAAAAGAATAAATTAAAACAAAAAAAATACACCAGGAGGTTGCCTACAGCCACGGCTATTGATACTATGTATTAAAAAAATAAAAAATAAAAATAAAAAAATACACCAGGAGGTTGCCTACAGCCACGGCTATTGATACTATGTATAAAAAAAAAATATTTAAAAACAAAAAATACACCAGGAGGTTGCTTACAGCCACGGCTATTGATACTATGTATAAAAAAATAAAAAATAAAAATACACCAGGTGGTTGCCTACAGCCACGGCTATTGATACTATGTATTAAAAAAAAAATCACCAGGAGGTTGCCTACAGCCACGGCTATTGATAGTATGTATTAAAAAAATAAAATAAAAATAAAAAATACACCAGGAGGTTGCCTACAGCCACGGCTATTGATACTATGTATTAAAAAAATAAATAAAAATACACCAGGAGGTTGCCTACAGCCACGGCTGTTGATACTATGTATTTAAAAAAAATAAAAAAATACCAGGAGGTTGCCTACCGCCACGGTTATTGATACTATGTATTAAAAAATTTAAAAAATACACCAGGAGGTTGCCTACAGCCACGGCTATTGATACTATGTATTACAACAATAAATAAATACACCAGGAGGTTGCCTACAGCCACGGCTATTGATACTATGTGTATAAAAAAATAATAATACACCAGGAGGTTTCCCACAGCCATGGCTATTGATACTATGTATTAAAAAAATAAATAAAAATAAAAATACACCAGGAGGTTGCCTACAGCCACGGCTATTGATACTATGTATTAAAACAAAATAAAAAATAAAAATACATCAGGAGGTTCCCTACAGCCACAGCTATTGATACTATGTATTAAAAAAATGAAAAATAAAAATGAAAAAATACACCAGGAGGTTGCCTACAGCCACGGCTATTGATACTATGTATTTAAAAAAAAAAAATACACCAGGACGTTGCATACAGCCACGGCTATTGATACTATGTATTAAAAAAAAAAAAAAAACACCAGGAGGTTGCCTAGAGCCATGGCTATTGATACTGTGTATTAAAAAAACAAATAAATACACCAGGAGGTTGCCTTTAGCCACGGCTATTGATACTATGTATTAAAAAAAAAAAAAAAAAATACACCAAAAGGTTGCCTACAGCCACGGCTATTGATACTATGTATTAAAAAAAAAAAAAAAAATTTAAAAAAATACACCAGGAGGTTGCCTACAGCCACGACTATTGATACTATGTATTTAAAAAAATAAAAAATACACCAGGAGGTTGCCTACAGCCACAGCTATTGATACTATGTATTAAAAAAAAAAAAAAATACACCAGGAGGTTGCCTACAGCCACGGCTATTGATACTATGTATTAAAAAAAAATACACCAGGAGGTTGCCTACAGCCACGGCTATTGATACTATGTATTAAAAAAATTGAAAATACACCAGGAGGTTGCCTACAGCCACGGTTATTGATACTATGTGTTAAAGAAAAGAAAAATATACCAGGAGGTTGCCTACAGCCACGGCTATTGATACTATGTATTAAAAAAAAGAAAACAATACACCAGGAGGTTGCCTACGGCCACGGCTATTGATACTATGTATTAAAGAAAAGAATACACCAGGAGGTTGCCTACAACCACGGCTATTGATACTATGTATTAAAAAAAAGAATACACCAGGAGGTTGCTTACAGCCACGGCTATTGATACTATGTATTAAAAAAATAAATAAAAATAAAAATACACCAGGAGGTTGCCTACAGCCACGGCTATTGATACTATGTATTAAAAAAAAAAAGAAATACACCAGGAGGTTGCCTACAGCCACGGCTATTGATACTATGTATTACAACAATAAATAAATACACCAGGAGGTTGCCTACAGCCACGGCTATTGATACTATGTGTATAAAAAAAAAAAATACACCAGGAGGTTGCCCACAGCCATGGCTATTGATACTATGTATTAAAAAAATAAATAAAAATAAAAATACACCAGGAGGTTGCCTACAGCCACGGCTATTGATACTATGTATTAAAACAAAATAAAATAAAAAAATACACCAGGAGGTTGCCTACAGCCACGACTATTGATACTATGTATTTAAAAAAAAAATACATCAGGACGTTGCATAAAGCCACAGCTATTGATGCTATGTATTAAAAAAAATTAAAAATACACCAGGAGGTTGCCTACAGCCATGGCTATTGATACTGTGTATTAAAAAAACAAATAAATACACCAGGAGGTTGCCTACAGCCACAGCTATTGATACTATGTATTAAAAAAAAATTAAAAATACACCAAAAGGTTGCCTACAGCCACGGCTATTGATACTATGTATTAAATTTTTTTTTTAAAAATACACCAGGAGGTTGCCTACAGCCACGACTATTGATACTATGCATTTAAAAAAATTAAAAATACACCAGGAGGTTGCCTACAGCCACAGCTATTGATACTATGTATTAAAAAAAATAAAAAAATACACCAGGAGGTTGCCTACAGCCACGACTATTGATACTATGTATTTAAAAAAAAAAAAAAAATACACCAGGAGGTTGCCTACAGCCACGGTTATTGATACTATGTATTTAAAAAAAAAAAAACACCAGGAGGTTGCCTACAGCCACGGCTATTGATACTATGTATTAAAAAAATTGAAAATACACCAGGAGGTTGCCTACAGCCACGGTTATTGATACTGTGTGTTAAAGAAAAAAAATATATACCAGGAGGTTGCCTACAGCCACGGCTATTGATACTATGTATTAAAAAAAAGAAAACAATACACCAGGAGGTTGCCTACGGCCACGGCTATTGATACTATGTATTAAAGAAAAGAATACACCAGGAGGTTGCCTACAACCACGGCTATTGATACTATGTATTAAAAAAAAGAATGCACCAGGAGGTTGCCTACAGCCACGGCTATTGATACTATGTATTAAAAAAAAGAATACACCAGGAGGTTGCTTACAGCCACGGCTATTGATACTATGTATTAAAAAAAAATACACCAGGAGGTTGCCTACAGCCACGGCTATTGATACTATGTATTAAAAAAAAAGAATACACCAGGAGGTTGCTTACAGCCACGGCTATTGATACTATGTATTAAAAAAAAGAATACACCAGGAGGTTGCTTACAGCCACGGCTATTGATACTATGTATTAAAAAAAAAATACACCAGGAGGTTGCCTACAGCCACGGCTATTGATACTATGTATTAAAAAAAAGAATACACCAGGAGGTTGCTTACAGCCACGGCTATTGATACTATGTATTAAAAAAAAGAATACACCAGGAGGTTGCTTACAGCCACGGCTATTGATACTATGTATTAAAAAAAAAAAAAATACACCAGGAGGTTGCCTACAGCCACGGCTATTAATACTATGTATATATATATATAAAAATATACCAGGAGGTTGCCTACAGCCACAGCTATTGATACTATGTATTAAAAATAAAAAAAAATACACCAGGAGGTTGCCTACAGCCACGGCTATTGATAATATGTTTAAAAAAAAAAAAAAATACACCAGGAAGGTTGCCTACAGCCACGGCTATTGATACTATGTACATTAAAAAAAAAATACACCAGGAGGTTGCTTACAGCCACGGCTATTGATACTATGTATTAAAAAAAAAAAATACACCAGGAGGTTGCCTACAGCCACGGCTATTAATACTATGTATATATATATATAAAAATATACCAGGAGGTTGCCTACAGCCACAGCTATTGATACTATGTATTAAAAATTTAAAAAAAATACACCAGGAGTTTGCCTACAGCCACGGCTATTGATAATATGTTTAAAAAAAAAAAAAAATACACCAGGAGGTTGCCTACAGCCACGGCTATTGATACTATGTACATAAAAAAAAAAATACACCAGGAGGTTGCCTACAGCCACGGCTATTGATACTATGTAATACAAAAAAAAAAAATACACCAGGAGGTTGCTTACAGCCACGGCTATTGATACTATGTATTAAAAAAAAGAATACACCAGGAGGTTGCCTACAGCCACAGCTATTGATACTATGTATTAAATAAAATACACCAGGAGGTTGCCTACAGCCACGGCTATTGATACTATGTATTAAAACAGAAATACACCAGGAGGTTGCCTACAGCCACGGCTATTGATACTATGTATTAAAAAAAAAAAAAAAAAATACACCAGGAGGTTGCCTACAGCCACGGCTATTGATACTATGTATTAAATTTTTTTTTAAAAAATACACCAGGAGGTTGCTTACAGCCACGGCTATTGATACTATGTATTTAAAAAAAATACACCAGGAGGTTGCCTACAGCCACAGCTATTGATACTATGTATTCAAAAAAATAAATACGCCAGGAGGTTGCCTACAGCCACGGCTATTGATACTATGTATTAAAAAAAAAATACACCAGGAGGTTGCCTACAGCCACGGCTATTGATAGTATGTATTAAAAAAAACAAAAAAAAAACACCAGGAGGTTGCCTACAGCCACAGCTAAAAAATAAAATAAAAACAATAGAACATAATCCAGAACATAAGCCATTACTTTTTTCCTACTTTTTTTTCCCGTTAATGCAAATAATTTTCCTAAAACCCAGGCAAAAACACTGAAAAGGTGTGCTGTTGTCTGCGCTGTGTCGCCACCTTCAGGACAAGGTAGCTCAACGCAGGCGCTGTCAGAGTGAATGTCTACAGCAGTGGGGATTCAAACTGATTTTAGCTCAGGGGCCGCATGGAGGAAAATCTGTGCACTATTAAAATAATGGCAATAAAACAAACAAAAAAATAAAGACAGCTTCAGATTGTTTTCTTTGTCTTACTTTGGCCCATAAAATAGAACACATACTGAAAATATTACAACAAAAATATGGGGAAAAAAACATTGGCAGCGGTAAAGTTTAGATCCATGAAGGAAAGAAGAAAGTGAATGAATGTTTTGAACTAAATAAATTGACATATGCATAAAAATTTGTTTTCTTTTGTAGTTTTATTTTTTATTTTTAGTTTTTGATTTTTTAAAAATCAATCCAACAAAAAAATACACAACAATACCATAATAATAATAATGCAATTCCGATTCCAAAACCAAACCCGACCCAGCAACATTCAGAAGAGCAATAAACACAAACATGACACAAAACAATCCAAAAGCAGTCAGACAAAAAAATGAATATTATCAACAACAGTATTAATATTAATAATGGCAATAAAACCCCCCAAAAATAAAGACAACTTGAGATTTTTTTTCTTTGTCTTACTTTGGCCCAAAATAGAACACGTTCTGAAAATATTACAATAAAAATATGGAAAAAAAACCACCGGCAGCAGTAAAGTTTAAATCCATGAAGGAAAGAAGAAAGTGAATGAATGTTTATAACTGAATACATTGACATATGCATAACAATTGGTTTTCTTTTGTATTTTTGTATGTATTTTATTTTATTTACATTTTTTTAAATCAATCCAACAAAACAATACACAGCAATACCATAATAATGCAATTCCGATTCCAAAACCAAACCCAGCAACATTCAGAATAGCAATAAACACAAACATGACACAAAACAATCCAAAATCAGTCAGACAAAAAATTAATATTATCAACAACAGTATCAATATTAATAATAATTTCATCATAGCAGTGATTAAAAATCCCTCATTGACATTATCATTACAGACATTTATACAAAATAGAAACATTTAAAACGGCGGGGTACACCCTGGACAAGTCGCCACCTCATAATAAGTCATATTTTTGGTTAATTTAATAGTTAAAACACATTTAAATAATGGATCCCATATTCCAATATATGAAAGAGGGAAGCCAGAGACGGGATGCGTACTGCAAGAGTGAACTACGTTCCGGCACTCGATCTTCGGGTCCGCTGGTCTTTACGCCGCCTGCCCTCATCGGACCCAGGTGCGCTGATAGAAGATTGCCTGCGGCCTCGCAGGGGCGTGGCCGCGATGCGAGCAGGGGGATTGTACACGCGCCGTGACATACATCATTCTAATTTCTAGTCAAAATATCGAAACAAACTTAACACGAGCCACAAGTAAAGCTAATAATACGTTATAATTGCTAATTTCCTATTTCAAGAAATCTTACCGAGAACATTTTGACTTGTTCCATTGGCAGGTTTTTTTTTACAACTTCTAATGAGCAAAAAAAAACAACCTGCCAATGGAACAAGTCAAAATGTTCTGGGTAAGATTTCTTTAAAATGGGAAATTAGCAATGAAAACGTATTATTAGCTAACTACGAGTATTGTAAAGTTGTGTGTCTTTTAACAAATGTGTAATACTTAAAAGTAGTATTTTTTGTGCCTAGAAGATCTAAAACAAGTCCGTATGTCTCAGTGAAAATGTACCATTCAGGATATTGTGACTTGAATATATATTTGGTGAGATTCTGAGTTTTTCCAGTGAGTGCCGTTCCGTCCATAGCGTTTCTACTTGTATGGATTCTTCATTCATCACTCCAAGCAACGTTTGTAGGTTTTACAATACAACTAAAACTATTCTCACTAACTAAACCGTCCCATGTGTGATGTCTGTAGGAGTGTTTCCCTGCATATTTGTACGTGCTATCCTAATGCAATGAAGCTAGTGTTAGCCTATTAGCTAACGCCAACATGCTAACACGTTTACGAGAGCCTGTGTCGGTATTTTTCACTATTATTATTGTGTTTGTATTGTTTCAGTTTTTACAAACCCCTCAGTAAACTCACCAAAACATCAGCGTGGAGTTATTGAGTCTGTTTAGCTGATTGGAGAGCGAGCTTCCGCAGCTGGTGGGTCCATGGCGAGGGCTTCTGTTTTGTTTGATCAGGCGTTTTACTGCCAGACACCGTTTGGAAACAATCAAGGTATGTAAACAAAATATTTCTGTGTAAATAACACATTTCACAACATATATATCTATATATATAGGTATGGCTAATATATGGAAAAATATTAGTTTCTTCTAAAATGTTGTGGGTGTGGCTTATAGAGCTGTGCGCTGTATAGTCCGGAAAGTACGGTGTTTACTTTTGTAGGTTTTACAATACAACTAAAACTATTCTTACTTACCAAACCGTCCCATGTGTGATGTCTGTAGGAGTGTTTTCCTGCTTATTTGTACGTGCTATCCCAACATAACGAAGACAGTGTTAGCCTATTAGCTAATGCTAATACGTTTACGAGAGCCTGTGTTGGTATTATTCACTATTATTATTGTGTTTGTATTGTTTCAGTTTTTACAAATCCCTCAGTAAACTCACCAAAACGTCAGCGTGGAGTTATTGAGTCTGTTTAGCTGATTGGAGAGCGAGCTTCCGCAGCTGGTGGGTCCATGGCGAGGGCTTCTGTTTTGTTTGATCAGGCGTTTTACTGCCAGACACCGTTTGGAAACAATCAAGGTATGTAAACAAAATATTAAATGTGCATATAACACATTTCACAACATATATATCTATATATATATAGGTGTGGCTAATATATGGAAAAATATTAGTTTCTTCTAAAATGTTGTGGGTGTGGCTTATAGAGCTGTGCGCTGTATAGTCCGGAAAGTACGGTGTTTACTTTTGTAGGTTTTACAATACAACTAAAACTATTCTTACTTACCAAACCGTCCCATGTGTGATGTCTGTAGGAGTGTTTTCCTGCTTATTTGTACGTGCTATCCCAACGTAACGAAGACAGTGTTAGCCTATTAGCTAATGCTAATACGTTTACGAGAGCCTGTGTTGGTATTATTAACTATTATTATTGTGTTTGTATTGTTTCAGTTTTTACAAATCCCTCAGTGAACTCACCAAAACGTCAGCGTGGAGTTATTGAGTCTGTTTAGCTGATTGGAGAGCGAGCTTCCGCAGCTGGTGGGTCCACGACGAGGGCTTCTGTTTTGTTTGATCAGCCGTTTTACTGCCAGACACCCTTTGGAAACAATCAAGGTATGTAAACAAAATATTTCTGTGTAAATAACACATTTCACAACATATATATCTATATATATAGGTATGGCTAATATATGGAAAAATATTAGTTTCTTCTAAAATGTTGTGGGTGTGGCTTATAGAGCTGTGCGCTCTATAGTCCGGAAAGTACGGTGTTTACTTTTGTAGGTTTTACAATACAACTAAAACTATTCTTACTTACCAAACCGTCCCATGTGTGATGTCTGTAGGAGTGTTTCCATGCATATTTGTACGTGCTATCCCAATGTAACAAAGCTAGTGTTAGCCTATTGTAACACTAGCTAATACGTTTACGAGAGCCTGTGTTGGTATTATTTACTATTATTATTGTGTTTGTATTGTTTCAGTTTTTACAAACCCCTCAGTACTCTCACCAAAACGTCAGCGTGGAGTTATTGAGTCTGTTTAGCTGATTGGAGAGCGAGCTTCCGCAGCTGGTGGGTCCATGACGAGGGCTTCTGTTTTGTTTGATCAGCCGTTTTACTGCCAGACACCCTTTGGAAACAATCAAGGTATGTAAACAAAATATTTCTGTGTAAATAACCCATTTCACAACATATATGTCTATATATATAGGTATGGCTAATATATGGAAAAATATTAGTTTCTTCTAAAATGTTGTGGGTGCGGCTTATAGAGCTGTGCGCTGTATAGTCCGGAAAGTACGGTGTTTACTTTTGTAGGTTTTACAATACAACTAAAACTATTCTTACTTACCAAACCGTCCCATGTGTGATGTCTGTAGGAGTGTTTTCCTGCTTATTTGTACGTGCTATCCCAACGTAACGAAGACAGTGTTAGCCTATTAGCTAATGCTAATACGTTTACGAGAGCCTGTGTTGGTATTATTCACTATTATTATTGTGTTTGTATTGTTTCAGTTTTTACAAATCCCTCAGTGAACTCACCAAAATGTCAGCGTGGAAACTTCTGTTTTGTTTGATCAGCCGTTTTACTGCCAGACACCGTTTGGAAACAAGGTATTTCTGTGTAAATAACACATTTCACAACATATATATATAGGTGTGGCTAATATATGGGAAAATATTTTTTTCTTCGAAAATGTTGTGGGTGTGGCTTATAGAGCGGAAAACAGTATTTACTTTTGTAGACCACACACTCTGTGACAAAAGGAGAATTTTGTGTTTATCTACTGACCTGTTTTGCCTCATGGGATACATTATGGTAGTCTACCAAAATGGGTTGCTAGGTAACCCTTCGATTGCTGTGTTTGTTTGTGCTATTTCCTGTCACAATTTTTAATTTGAAGTGGAACTAACTTATACTGGCATGTCCTTTAGTAGGAAAAAAGATGTAAAAATAGCACTTAAAAAAAGGCCTCTTAATGTGATTTCCGCAGATGAGAAGCCTGAAAAGTCCTCCACGTAACCACGGATCAGACGTTTGTCTTCAAGAGACACAAACTTCTTTCATGTCGGAGAAGACGATTCTGAACATTTGTCTTTGAAGTTCTTCAAGAGTGGCACAAACTGGGCGACGTTCACAGCTATCAAAAACGTCTTTTGCGCTTCAAACGAACAAAAAAAAAAGCGACTTTTTTGTTGCTGTTTTGATGCAATTTGAATGAAAAGACAACAAAGGATTTACTAGAGAGCACTTTTTAACGGAGACTTAAAGGATTGATTTTTATTAAGTAGACGTCAATCACTGCTCACCGTGCTCGCTCTTAGCTACTTTAGTTAGCCGGGTAGCTTTCATTGTTGTGTACAAAACCCCAAAGGCAGTGAAGTTGTCACGTTGTGTAAATGGTAAATAAAAACCACTTTTTTTGCAAATAATCATGAACTTAGAATTTAATGGCAGCAACACAGTGCAAGAAAGGTGCCACAGGGGCATTTTTACCAGCAAAAAAAATAATTGATATTATAATTTTTTAACATTCTTAACCCTCACACAAGTGTAAAAATAACTATAAACTATTTTCACATTTTCCTGTACAATGTGTGTCTAACCTTGAATGGGATGCATGCAACAAGGGATAATGTGTATTTTGGGGGGAATTTGCCGTCGTCTTCTTATCAGTGACAGAGCAGGAAGGGGCTAGGAATTAGTTTCATTATTTATTAATTGACATTTTAAATGCGCATATTCACCTTAATATTCCCAGTTCATCTGGATTAGAGCGGCCCTGTCTACAATGTATTCCATTCATTGGGGGGGGGGGGGGGGGGGGGGGGGTCCCGGGTCCCGGAGCCTACCCCAGTGCATTCCACTGAACGTAAAATAGAAATAATCTGTTCCGGGGTCAAACTATGTCCAAAATAAATACTTTATTTAATGTTTTAAATCACATTTTAAAAAAAAATCATTGGTATTATAATTTTTTTACATTCTTAACCCTCACACAAGTGTAACATTAACTATAAATAATAAAACATAATAATAATAATAATAATAATAATAATAATAGATTTTATTTGTAAAAAACACTTTGCATTGAGCAAACAACCTCAAAGTGCTACAGTGTATTAAAAAAAAAATAAAAACTAGAACTAGCCCGCATATATCTAAAAAAAGGCTTTTTTAAAAAGAAGGGTTGTTTAAAAGCATCCACAGTCTGTGGTGCCCTCAGGTGGTCAGGGATAGCGTTCCACAGACTGGGAGCCAAATTTGCACATTTTACTGGGGGGGGGGGGGGGGGGGGGGTCTATCCCAGTGCATTCCACTGAATGTAAATAGAAATAATCTGTTCCGGGGTCAAACTGCGTCCAACAAAAATACTTCATCTAGTGTTTTTAAAAAAAATCTTTGATATTATAATTTTTTTAACATTCTTAAACCTCACACAAGTGTAAAGATAACTATAAATAATAAAAAATAAAAATAATAATAATAGATTTTATTTGTAAAAAACACTTTACATTGAGCAAACAACCTCAAAGTGCTACAGTGTATTAAAAAAAAATAAAAAAATAAAAATACATATAAATAAAAACTAGAACTAGCATGCATGTATCTAAAAAAAAGGCTTTTAAAAAAAAGAGAAAAAAAAGAAGGGTTTTTAAGACTTTTCTAAAAGCATCCACAGTCTGTGGTGCCCTCAGGTGGTCAGGGAGAGCGTTCCAAAGACTGGGAGCGGAGTGGACATGTCAGTTCAAAATTTGCACATATTACTGGGGGGAGGGCGGGGGGGCGGAGCCTATCCCAGTGCATTCCACTGAATGTAAATAGAAATAATCTGTTCCGGGGTCAAGTTATGTCCAAAAAAACCAACTTTATTTAGTGTTTTAAATCACATTTTTAAAAAAAATCATTGATATTATATTTTTTTAACATTCTTAACCCTCACACAAGTGTAAAAATAACTATAAATAATAAAACATAATAATAATAATAATAATAATAAATTGTATTTGTAAAAAGCACTTTACATTGAGCAAACAACCTCAAAGTGCTAGTGTATTAAAAAAAAAAAAAGATAATAAAAATAAATAAAACTAGAACTAGCACGCATATATCTAAAAAAAAAAGGCTTTTTTTTAATAAAAAGAAGGGTTTTTAAGCCTTTTTTAAAAGCATCCACAGTCTGTGGTGCCCTCAGGTGGTCAGGGAGAACGTTCCACAGACTGGGAGCGGAGTGGACATGTCAGTTCCAAATTTGTACATTTTACTGGGGGTGGGGGTGGGAGCCTATCCCAGTGCATTCCACTGAACGTAAATAGAAATAATCTGTTCCGGGGTCAAACTATGTCCAAAAAAAAAATACTTTTATTTAGTGTTTTAAATCACATTTTTAAAAAAATCATTGATTTTATAATTTTTTAACTTTCTTAACCCTCACACAAGTGTAAAAATAACTATAAATAATAAAACATAATAATAATAATATATTTTATTTGTAAAAAAACACTTTACATTGAGCAAACAACCTCAAAGTGCTACAGTGTATAAAAAAAATAATAATAAAAAAGTAAAAACTAGAACTAGCATGCATATATCTAAAAAAGGCTTTAAAAAAAAACAAAACAGGGGTTTTAAGCCTTTTTTAAAAGCATCCACAGTCTGTGGTACCCTCAGGTGGTCAGGGAGAGAAATAATCTGTTCCGGGGTCTAACTGCGTCCAACAAAAATACTTAATTTAGTGCTTAAAAAAAAAAAATTGATATTATAAATTGTGAGTGTGATTGTTGTCTGTCTGTCTGTGTTGGCCCTGTGATGAGGTGGCGACTTGTCCAGGGTGTAACCCCGCCTTCCGCCCGAATGCAGCTAAGATAGGCTCCAGCACCCCCCGCGACCCCGAAAGGGACAAGCGGTAGAAAATGGATGGATGGATGGATTCTCAAACCTCGCACAAGTGTAAAAAATAACAATAAATAATACAAAATGTCAGTTCCACACCACCAAAATAAAAGGCCTAACAAGTAGAACTCCAGAATGTTCCATTCTAAAAGCATCACAGCATGAAGTGTGTTAGCATCCTCGGCTCGTTGGCCCAAAAGAAGGACGTGGAAGTGGCGCGAGCACACTTCATTAGCCGCGTCTCGCCGATCCTTTTGTGCCATTTTGCGGATATTCAAATCTCTCTCGGTGCCGTCTCGTGTTTAAAGAGCGGCCGTAAATCCCGCAGCCGCTCTTAATGACCACTGCAGGCCGGCCGCTAATATGTCATTGTTCTCACGCCATCGCCCAGCGGGGAATAGAGCGTGCCAGCCTCTGTAATTGCACACCCCCAAAGATTTATATGGCCATTATGCACGGCCATAAGGAATAATTCAGAGATATCACGGAGATGGAACAAATGTGTCCGCGCCGCCAACGTGGCCTGCGGTCAAGATGGCCGCCCTCGTGTCGCGAGTGTCGGGAAAAAGCACCCTGAGCACCTTAAGGCGGGACCCGGTCGTCGTCACCTTGGCGATGAGCCGCGTCGCTTTATTTTGACACTTTTTATGATGACATCAACATGTACTGCAAAACTATCCAACTTTACCTGGAACACAAAGACCTCCTTTGACAAATAGTCTGTTCCAGGGTCAAACCGTGGCAAAATAAATTGTTTATTGAGGATACAAGCAATGTTTTAAGGTCTATATTTTAACATCCTTATATGTAAAACAAGTGCAAATAGAAGTTAAGCACTGTTGATAATAATAGTGAATATAAATAGTCGGTTCCAGGGTCAAAGTGTGGTCATTATAACATATTCATTAAGGGTACAAGCAATGTTTCATGTCATATTTGAACATTTTTATATGTAAATAGAAGTTAAACACTATTAATAATAATAATGAATATAAATAGTCTCTTCTAGGGTCAAACTGTGGTCATTATAACATTAATTGAGGATACAAGCAATGTTTTAAGGTCTATATTTTAACATTCTTATATGTAAAACAAGTGCAAATAGAAGTTAAGCACTGTTGATAATAATAGTGAATATAAATAGTCTGTTCCAGGGTCAAACTGTGGTCATTAAAACATATTAATTGAGGATACAAGCAATGTTTCATGTCATATTTTAACATTCTTATATGTAAAAAAGTGTAAATAGAAGTTAACCACTGTTGATAATAATAATGAATATAAATAGTCTGTTCCAGAGTCAAAGTGTGTGACGAACAAGTGTGACAAAAGAGTGTGACAACAGTGTGTGACAAAAGTGTGTGACTAAAGAGTGTGACAAAAGAGTGTGACAAAAGAGTGTGACAAAAGAGTGTGACAAAAGTGTGTGACAAAAGAGTGTGACAAAAGTGTGTGACAAAAGAGTGGGACAAAAGAGTGGGACAAAAGAGTGTGACTTAAGTGTGTGACAAAAGAGTGTGACAAAAGTGTGTGACAAAAGGGTGTGACAAAAGTGTGTGAATAAAGTGTGTGACAAAAGAGAGTGACAAAAGTGTGTGACAAAAGTGTGTGATGAAAGAGTGTGACAAAAGTGTGTGACAAAAGAGTATGACGAAAGTGTGTGACAAAAGAGTGTGACAAAAGTGTGTGACAAAAGAGTGTGACAAAAGAGTGTGACAAAAGTGTGTGACAAAAGAGTGTGACAAAAGGGTGTGACAAAAGTGTGCGAATAAAGTGCGTGACAAAAGTGTGTGACAAAAGTGTGTGATGAAAGAGTGTGACAAAAGTGTGTGACAAAAGAGTGTGACAAAAGGGTGTGACAAAAGTGTGTGAATAAAGTGCGTGACAAAAGAGTGTGACAAAAGTGTGTGACAAAAGTGTGTGATGAAAGAGTGTGACAAAAGAGTGTGACAAAAGTGTGTGACTAAAGTGTGTGACAAAAGAGTATGACAAAAGTGTGTGACAAAAGAGTGTGACAAAAGAGTGTGACTAAAGTGTGTGACAAAAGAGTGTGACAAAAGTGTGTGACTAAAGTGTGTGACAAAAGAGTGGCAAAAGAGTGTAACTAAAGTGTGTGACAAAAGAGTGACAAAAGAGTATGACAAAAGTGTGTGACGAAAGAGTGTGACAAAAGAGTGTGACAAAAGTGTGTGACAAAAGAGTGTGACCAAAGAGTGTGACAAAAGAGTGTGACAAAAGAGTGTGACTAAAGTGTGTGACAAAAGAGTGTGACAAAAGTGTGTGACTAAAGTGTGTGACAAAAGTGTGACAAAAGAGTGTGACAAAAGAGTGTGACTAAAGTGTGTGACAAAAGAGTGTGACAAAAGTGTGTGACTAAAGTGTGTGACAAAAGTGTGTGACAAAAGAGTGTGACAAAAGTGTGTGACTAAAGTGTGTGACAAAAGTGTGTGACAAAAGGGTGTGACTAAAGAGTGTGACAAAAGAGTGTGACAAAAGAGTGTGACAAAAGTGTGTGACAAAAGAGTGTGGCTAAAGAGTGTGACAAAAGGGTGTGACAAAAGTGTGTGAATAAAGTGTGTGACAAAAGAGTGTGACAAAAGTGTGACAAAAGTGTGTGACGAAAGAGTGTGACAAAAGAGTGTGACAAAAGTGTGTGACAAAAGAGTGTGACAAAAGAGTGTGACTAAAGTGTGTGACTAAAGTGTGTGACAAAAGAGTATGACAAAAGTGTGTGACAAAATAGTGTGACAAAAGAGTGTGACTAAAGTGTGTGACTAAAGTGTGTGACAAAAGAGTGTGGCAAAAGAGTGTAACTAAAGTGTGTGACAAAAGAGTGTGACAAAAGTGTGTGACTAAAGTGTGCGACAAAAGAGTGTGGCAAAAGAGTGTAACTAAAGTGTGTGACAAAAGAGTGACAATAGAGTGTGACAAAAGAGTATGACAAAAGTGTGTGACAAAAGAGTGTGACAAAAGAGTGTGACAAAAGTGTGTGACAAAAGAGTGTGACCAAAGAGTGTGACAAAAGAGTGTGACTAAAGTGTGTGACAAAAGTGTGTGACAAAAGAGTGTGACAAAAGTGTGTGACAAAAGTGTGTGACAAAAGAGTGTGACTAAAGTTTGTGACTAAAGTGTGTGACAAAAGTGTGTGACAAAAGAGTGTGACAAAATAGTGTGACTAAAGTGTGTGACAAAAGTGTGTGGCGAAAGTGTGTGGCTAAAGGGTGTGACAAAAGAGTGTGACAAAAGAGTGTGACAAAAGTGTTTGACTAAAGTGTGTGACAAAAGAGTGTGACAAAAGTGTGTGACAAAAGAGTGTGACAAAAGTGTGTGACAAAAGAGTGTGACAAAAGTGTGTGACAAAAGAGTGTGACAAAGGTGTGTGACAAAAGAGTGTGACTAAAGAGTGTGACAAAAGTGTGACAAAAGAGTGTGACTAAAGTGTGTGACTAAAGTGTGTGACAAAAGTGTGTGACTAAAGTGTTTGACAAAAGAGTGTGACAAAAGAGTGTGACCAAAGAGTGTGAATAAAGTGTGTGACAAAATTGTGTGACAAAAGAGTGTGACAAAAATATGTGACAAAAGTGTGTGGCTAAAGTGTGTGACTAAAGTGTGTGACAAAAGTGTGTGGCTAAAGTGTGTGGCTAAAGTGTGTGGCTAAAGTGTGTGACTAAAGTGTGTGACAAAAGAGTGTGACAAAAATATGTGACAAAAGTGTGTGACTAAAGTGTGTGGCTAAAGTGTGTGGCTAAAGTGTGTGACTAAAGTGTGTGGCTAAAGTGTGTGGCTAAAGTGTGTGACAAAAGAGTGTGACAAAAGTGTGTGACAAAAGTGTGTGACTAAAGTGTGTGACAAAAGTGTGTGACAAAAGAGTGTGACTAAAGTGTGTGACAAAAGTGTGTGACAAAAGAGTGTGACTAAAGTGTGTGACAAAAGAGTGTGACTAAAGTGTGTGACAAAAGAGTGTGACAAAAGTGTGTGACTAAAGTGTGTGACAAAAGAGTGTGACAAAAGTGTGTGACTAAAGTGTGTGACAAAAGTGTGTGACTAAAGTGTGTGACAAAAGAGTGTGACAAAAGAGTGTGACCATAGTGTGTGACTAAAGTGTGTGACAAAAGTGTGTGACAAAAGAGTCTGACAAAAGTGTGTGACTAAAGTGTGTGACAAAAGAGTGTGACAAAAGAGTGTGACAAAAGAGTGTGACTAAAGTGTGTGACAAAAGTGTGTGACAAAAGAGTGTGACTAAAGTGTGTGACAAAAGAGTGTGACAAAAGAGTGTGACAAAAGAGTGTGACTAAAGTGTGTGACAAAAGTGTGTGACAAAAGAGTGTGACTAAAGTGTGTGCCAAAAGAGTGTGACAAAAGTGTGTGACAAAAAAGTGTGTGATAAAAGAGTGTGACAAAAGAGTGTGACAAAAGAGTGTGACAAAAGTGTGTGACAAAAGTGTGTGACAAAAGGGTGTGACTAAAGAGTGTGACAAAAGTGTGTGACAAATGAGTGTGACAAAAGAGTGTGACAAAAGAGTGTGACAAAAGTGTGTGACAAAAGGGTGTGACTAAAGAGTGTGACAAAAGTGTGTGACAAATGAGTGTGACAAAAGAGTGTGACAAAAGAGTGTGACAAAAGGGTGTGACAAAAGGGTGTGACTAAAGAGTGTGACAAAAGAGTGTGACAAATGAGTGTGACAAAAGTGTGTGACAAAAGAGTGTGACAAAGGTGTGTGACAAAAAAGTGTGACAAAAGAGTGTGACAAAAGAGTGTGACAAAAGAGTGTGACAAAAGTGTTTGACTAAAGTGTGTGACAAAAGAGTGTGACAAAAATATGTGACAAAAGTGTGTGGCTAAAGTGTGTGGCTAAAGTGTGTGACAAAAGTGTGTGGCTAAAGTGTGTGGCAAAAGTGTGTGACTAAAGTGTGTGACAAAAGAGTGTGACAAAAATATGTGACAAAAGTGTGTGACTAAAGTGTGTGGCTAAAGTGTGTGACTAAAGTGTGTGACAAAAGTGTGTGACAAAAGAGTGTGAATAAAGTGTGTGACAAAAGAGTGTGACTAAAGTGTGTGACAGAAGAGTGTGACAAAAGAGTGAATAAAGTGTGTGACAAAAGAGTGTGACTAAAGTGTGTGACAAAATTGTGTGACAAAAGAGTGTGACAAAAGAGTGTGAATAAAGTGTGTGACAAAAGAGTGTGACTAAAGTGTGTGACAAAAGAGTGTGACAAAAGAGTGAATAAAGTGTGTGACAAAAGAGTGTGACTAAAGTGTGTGACAAAATTGTGTGACAAAAGAGTGTGACAAAAATATGTGACAAAAGTGTGTGGCTAAAGTGTGTGGCTAAAGTGTGTGACTAAAGTGTGTGACAAAAGTGTGTGGCTAAAGTGTGTGGCAAAAGTGTGTGACTAAAGTGTGTGACAAAAGAGTGTGACAAAAATATGTGACAAAAGTGTGTGACTAAAGTGTGTGGCTAAAGTGTGTGACTAAAGTGTGTGACAAAAGTGTGTGACTAAAGTGTGTGACAAAAGAGTGTGACAAAAGAGTGTGACAAAAGTGTGTGGCTAAAGTGTGTGGCAAAAGTGTGTGACTAAAGTGTGTGACAAAAGAGTGTGACAAAAATATGTGACAAAAGTGTGTGACTAAAGTGTGTGGCTAAAGTGTGTGACTAAAGTGTGTGACAAAAGTGTGTGACTAAAGTGTGTGACAAAAGAGTGTGACAAAAGTGTGTGACAAAAGTGTGTGACTAAAGTGTGTGACAAAAGAGTGTGACAAAAGTGTGTGGCTAAAGTGTGTGACAAAAGAGTGTGACAAAAGAGTGTGACAAAAGTGTGTGACTAAAGTGTGTGACTAAAGTGTGTGACAAAAGTGTGTGACAAAAGAGTGTGACAAAAGAGTGTGACAAAAGTGTGTGGCTAAAGAAGAAGTGAACAGGAGTTGTGTGGTCTGTGAGTAGTCCTCTAGGACTCCCCCGTGGTCCAAATGTCAGATTATACTGCACGCCGCTCGTTATCTTCCCCGAGAGCTGCCTGTCGCTGCAAATTCACCTTCTTTTTACGGCCTTTGTGGAGCGCACACAAACTGTCACATCTGG
>NC_084737.1:6413289-6418289 GCF_033978785.1 Entelurus aequoreus | reverse complement strand
ATTAATTAATAAATATTTTGAATATTAAGAGTATGTGAAAGTTAAACTCCTACCTTGTTTACGTCCGTGACAATCTCCCTAAAGTTTCCTGATCAATTAGAAATATCAAGCAGCTAAAATGGATGTGTGGAGAGAGCCTTTTGCATTTTTCTTCATTCCTTTTTTTTTTTGCACCCTGACTAGGGAAGGTTGTTTGGATTGTGTCATATCAGTAATTGCTGTGCTGTGTACCCTTGAAATCAAAATTCATGGTCAAAGGACAAATTTGCTTACGTTGTCAACAAGATGTTGGCTAAATTGAAGCAATCTGAGCATCCGTTAGCTAAAATTAATTTGAAAATTCCCCGTGGATCCGATTCCTTGTTAAACTCATGACCTCTCGAGGGCCAAATCGAAGACACTGGTAGGCCAGAGTTTTGACTCTCCTGGTTCTTACGACAAATGGAAAAACAGTACCACTGATTTTTTTTGGGGGGGGGGGGGGAATAAGCATTTTACAGTAAAACTTGCGTTGTTTTTTTACTTACAGCATATTACTGTCAATTGAAAAAACTCTATGGAGTACCACTCTTTTTTTACGGTAAAACTTTGTCGACTGAGTGGTATGGTTTTTCCATTCCTCAAAATAAATGAAAAGACGAGTGCCGCTAAGAAGGGCACCAAAGCATAGGGAAGGCTATGCAAAACGCAAGTAAACTCACAAAACGGAATGCTGGAGAACAGCAAAAACTGACGGGTGAAAACGTGCAGCAGGAGAAGCGTCCACAATGTATCAACAAACACGACAAAGCCAATCTCAACTTAAATAGCCGTGATGACAAAAACAGCTGCGAAGAGAAGACGCCCCGAGGCGGCAGTGAAGCGGCTTGCAGGAACAGACAAACAAAACAGGAAGAACGACCAAAATAAGAGCACTAAAGCGGAAGGAAGTAAGACACTAAACACAGGAAAAGGCCAACAAAGTCAATACTTGCCATGATCTGATGTGACTATTCAAGTTCCAAAGTTGTGCATATATTTTTCTGTCAAAATGGAAAAAAAGGAATACATTTATTATGAAATGATAAGATACTTTGTTGACGCATATTACGGTAACACTTTAATAATAATAATAACGGATTAGATTTTATATTGCGCTTTTCTATTGTTAGATACTCAAAGCGCTCACAGAGAAGTGGGAACCCATCATTCATTCACACCTGGTGGTGGTAAGCTACATTTGTAGCCACAGCTGCCCTGGGGTAGACTGACGGAAGCGAGGCTGCCAGTTTTCACCTACGGCCCCTCCGACCACCACCTATCATTCATTCATCATTTATTCACCAAACCCTCAGGTTTCTGGCACGGCCGCTCTACCCACTACGCCATACCGCCCGACATGTTCCCCATACTACTTTAGTATGGGGAACATATACACCATTAATTAGTTGCTTATTAACATGAAAATTAGTAACATATTGGCTCTTAGTTAGTCATTATTAAGTATTTATTAATACCTTATTCGGAATGGCCTTATTATACGACCAGTAAGCCATTAACTAAGAGTCTTCTCCCTATCAGGTTAGGGTTAGGGTTAGGGTTAGGGTTGGGGTTGGGGTTGGGGTTAGGGTTAGGGGTTATGTTCCCCTAGTGTCCAAATAACTCTAAATGAAGTCTTTGTTACTTAGAATATGTTTACCATACTAAAGTGTTACCCATATTATTTCTGGGTGTTCGCGGGCCACGTTAAATTATGACTTTGACACCTGACAAAAATAATAACTTTAAAAAAAAAATACAATAAAATACAAAAAAAAATAATGGACAAAATTGCATTATTTAATACAAATTTACGATGTGAATTGTATTCAATTTAACTAATTTTTTTGGTTTTGTTTTAATTTTTAAAAACAATTTTCAATTTTTTTAATGTATATATTTTTTTATATATATATTTTTTTAAATTTATTTTTAAAAACAATTTTTAATTATTATTTTTTTAATTTGTTTAAAATTTTTATTTAAAAAAAATGTTACAATTTAAAAAAAGAAATATAATTTTCTTTTAATTTTCCTTTAATTTTCTTTTAATTGTCTTTTAATTTTCTTTTAATTGTCTTTTAATTTTCTATTAATTTTCTTTTAATTTTCTTTTAATTTTCTTAAATTTTTAATTTTTTGTTTTGTTTTTTATTCATCAGTCCAAAAAAATAATATAATACAAAACAATAACATACTAATAACAATTCCAATTCCAGCAACATTCAGAAGAGCAATAAACAGAGCAATTGAGAGGACACACAAACATGACACAAAACAATCCAAAAGTAGTCAAACAAAAATGAATAATATCAACAACAGTGTCAATATTGATAACAATTCCAACATAGCAGTGACTAGCAATCCCTCATTTACATGATCATTACTGGCATTTATGAAAAATAAAATAATAAACATTTAAAAAACATTTACCACAAAGATAAAAGAAGGCATATAAAAACGAAAAAATGTTTTTTTTTGAAGATGTGTAGTGAAGCCTTTTTTTTTCTTTTTTTTTTTTCCAGGGTTTAAAAATGTTTGAGCGCCTCTTTTCTCAAAAGCGAAGCCAAAAATTGAGATGACATATTTTCTAAACACACGTAGACCGCCTAGCTCACCTGGTCCCCCAGCCAGGACCACCTCAGGCCGGCCCCCCCCCCCCCCCCGCTTGCATCCGCTCTCTCTCCTTCCAGTCGTTAATTGAGAATGCGAGCAAACAAATGCATCATGGCAGCCTATAAAGATGACAGGATTGATGCCGTAGCATTCTTCATTCTCGCTAATTTGTTGTGTTGGTGCCTTACCCCCCCCTCCTCCCCCCTCCCCCCTCCCCCCTCCCCCAGCACATCTTTTTTTTTTCTGCTGAACATGCTACTTTCTCCCCCTTATGAACATTACAAACACTTGTCAAGGTTAACGAGTTAATATTCCCGTTCAATATTTATTTTACGGCCGAAAGAAAGTGTCTCCCTTCAGCAGCGCCCCCCTCCCGAGCGGGGCCGGGGGCCGGCGTTCATCAAAGTGACAAGGACAGTGTCCTTTTGATAATCCCCTGAATCATCCGGAATAAAAAATGAAGATTATTAATCAGCCGCCTGTGATTAATTGTTATGAAGTGTTGCTCATCCATTTCCGCACTTTTCACGGCTGCCTAACAATCTCCCCGATGACTCGGCGCGGCGGATAAATAGCCCAGAAAAAAAACACACAAAAAAAACGCTTATTTGCTGCTTTTGCTTACTGCGTTGATTTCTCTTTTATTTTCTCTTTGGTTAGCACTTTTGAAGAGTTTGTAAATGTGAGTGAAAAGTACATTTGCGCCTGAGTCCTGAGAGGAAAAGGAGCTAACGATAACGTTTCTACTTATAAACGTCGCCCATATTGACACTTTTCAGGTGGAATTATTTCCCATTCTTGCTTGATGTACAGCTTAAGTTGTTCCGTTGTGGTATTTTAGGCTTCATAATGCGCCGCACATTTTCAATGGGAGACAGGTCTGGACTACAGGCAGGCCAGTCTAGTACCTGCACTCTTTTACTACGAAGCCACGCTGTTGTAACACGTGGCTTGGCATTGTCTTGCTGAAATAAGCAGGGGCGTCCATGACAACGTTGCTTGGATGGCAACATATGTTGCTCCAAAACCTGTATGTACCTTTCAGCATTAATAGTGCCTTCACAGATAGATATATATATATATGTATGTATGTATGTATGTAATGTATGTATGTATGTATGTATGTATGTATATATATATATATATATATATATATATATATATATATATATATATATATATATATATATATATATATATATATATATATATATATATATATAATGTATATACAAATATATATATATAAATATGTATATATATATATATATTTATATATATCTATGTATATATATATGTATGTATATATATATATATATACATATATACAAATATATATATATATATATAAATATGTATATATATACATATATATATATATATATATATATATATATATATATATATATATATATATATGTATATATATATACATATATATATATATATGTATGTATATATATATATATATATATATATATATATATATACATGTATATATATATATATATATACATATATACAAATGTATATATATATATATATATATATATATATATACATATTTACATATATATACATATGTACAAATATATATATATATATGTATATATGTATATACATGTATGTATATATATATTTTTTATATATATATGTATGTATATATATTTGTATATATATATCTATATATATATACATATATTTGTGTGTATATATACACAAAAAAAATAAAATATGTATATATATATATATATATATATATATATATATATATATATATATACTGTAATAAATAATATATTGTAATAAAATATAATAATAATATTAGTAATGATGATATTGAAGTGATACAATAATTATTTAATATATCATGTTTAAAAAGAATTGATCATATTTATTCTTTATTTTTTTTTTTTTTTTTATCAGCGAAGGTATTATATTTTATGCACATTATGTGTCCAGACTAAAATCTCTCAGGTCTTGCCACATATTAAACACTTTAAAAATATTTGTTTAATATATTTGTAATATAACCCAAAATAATATGATTGATTATCATACATATTTTATTGTTTCATTTTAGTTTCATGCTTTTACAAACAATGTATTTTTTTTATTATTTTTTAAATAATTTTACAATTTTGCTAAAATAACAGTTCGATTTTTTAACATAGAAATTAATTGTTAAATATTAATGAATTGACAAATTAATTAATACATATTTGGCTTATTCTTACTATATATATATATATATATATATATATATATATATATATATATATATATATATATATATATATATATATATATATATATATATATATATATATATATATATATATATATATATATATATATATATATAT
>NC_084737.1:6410593-6413269 GCF_033978785.1 Entelurus aequoreus | reverse complement strand
CAGACAGTAGTGATGATAACGTCCACATGGAATCAGACAGTAGTGATGATAACCTCCACATGGAACAGACAGTAGTGATGATAACCTCCACATTTTCTAATGAGGAGACAAAAAGTCCCTCCTTTCTGTCCAATACCACATGAAAGTGCTCGCTTTTTGCCATCTTATTTGTAACTCATGACGCCGCCGTCTCTAACTCTCATTGAGGGTCCTTGAACGCATCACAGTTACGTGCAAAGCGACGCGAAAGTGATTCTTATAACACAAGTTGTGCACAGACCGCCACAAGTACAGTATAGACTATTAAATGTAGCCTGTTTGCTCTTCTAATATTGAAGGGCTGGCAGAAGAGTCGTTATTTAATTGGAAGAATTCATTCAGCATGACCACATCGTTGTGTGTCCCTCCACTTTTTGCTCACTTTGCTAGTAAATCAAAGCTTGAAAAAGAGCTCGGAGCCAAGCTGATGCACAAGCGATGGTTTAACAGATAAACCACAAGAACGCCTGGTTGGGTGGATTTGCGACACGAAACGGCGGCTCTTTTCTCTCGACAACCTTTGTTGCACGACTTTATTCGGCTTTGTGGCCAGTCGTCGGCGGAAGGACGCGTCACGCCGCCGATGGAAGCATGTTGAGTCGTCAAGTGACGATCCTTTTGTTAGCTTCCTGTGACAGCCCTTGTTGGAGCGCCAGTCAAAAGGCGGACAAAAGACTCGTTCCCTTTTTTCCTCCCGTCTGTCAAAATACTAAAAAAAAACAAAAGGGAAGTAAGTGCAGCGTAATTAAGAGAAGGACACGGCGTGGAAAACGAGAAAGGAGCGATGGATGGCGAGACAATCAGGAGTCAAAGCCATCGCAGCGGAAACTTGCCATAAGACTTCGAGACTAGAATAGAATAGAATAGAATAGAAAGTACTTTATTGATCCCTGGGGGAAATTCAGCACCACAGTTCGCTCACAATAAACACTTAGGTATTTTTTACATGTGAATAATATAAATACAGTCTATTATACAGCATTATTCACATGTGAATAATACAAATACAGTCTATTATACAGCATTATTCACATGTGAATAATATAAATACAGTCTATTATACAGCATTATTCACATGTGAATAATATAAATACAGTCTATTATACAACATTATTCACATGTGAATAATATAAATACAGTCTATTATACAGCATTATTCACATGTGAATAATATAAATACAGTCTATTATACAGCATTATTCACATGTGAATAATATAAATACAGTCTATTATACAGCATTATTCAAATGTGAATAATATAAATACAGTCTATTATACAGCATTATTCACACGTGAATAACATAAATACAATCTATTATACAGCATTATTCACATGTGAATAATATAAATACAGTCTATTATACAGCATTATTCACATGTGAATAATATAAATACAGTCTATTATACAGCATTATTCACATGTGAATAATAAAAATACAGTCTATTATACAGCATTATTCACATGTGAATAATATAGATACAGTCTATTATACAGCATTATTCACATGTGAATAATATAAATACAGTCTATTATACAGCATTATTCACATGTGAATAATATAAATACAGTCTGTTATACAGCATTATTCACATGTGAATAATATAAATACAGTCTGTTATACAGCATTATTCACATGTGAATAATATAAATACAGTCTGTTATACAGCATTATTCACATGTGAATAATATAAATACAGTCTGTTATACAGCATTATTCACATGTGAATAATATAAATACAGTCTATTATACAGCATTATTCACATGTGAATAATATAAATACAGTCTGTTATACAGCATTATTCACATGTGAATAATATAAATACAGTCTGTTATACAGCATTATTCACATGTGAATAATATAAATACAGTCTATTATACAGCATTATTCACATGTGAATAATATAAATACAGTCTGTTATACAGCATTATTCACATGTGAATAATATAAATACAGTCTATTATACAGCATTATTCACATGTGAATAATATAAATACAGTCTGTTATACAGCATTATTCACATGTGAATAATATAAATATAATCTATTATACAGTATTTTTCACATGTGAATAATATAAATATAATCTATTATACAGCATTATTCACATGTGAGTAATATAAATACAGTCTGTTATACAGCATTATTCACATGTGAATAATATAAATATAATCTATTATACAGTATTTTTCACATGTGAATAATATAAATATAATCTATTATACAGCATTATTCACATGTGAATAACATAAATACAGTCTATTATACAGCATTATTCACATGTGAATAATATAAATGCAGTCTATTATACAGCATTATTCACATGTGAATAATATAAATACAGTCTATTATACAGCATTATTCACATGTGAATAATATAAATACAGTCTATTATACAGCATTATTCACATGTGAATAATATAAATACAGTCTATTATACAGCATTATTCACATGTGAATAATATAAATACAGTCTATTATACAGCATTATTCACATGTGAATAATATAAATACAGTCTAGGGTGTGTCAGTCCATGGTGGAGGGTGTGTTAGTGGTTGGTGGAGGGTGACACACCCTCCACCAACCACCACTAGCGTAGCCTATGTGTGAGAGTGTACATGTGTGTGTGTGAGAGTG
>NC_084737.1:6405593-6408093 GCF_033978785.1 Entelurus aequoreus | reverse complement strand
AACTCGCCGCGCTCTCAGAATGTCAACCTTCCCGTGCGTTGACCTTAAAAGTCTTGAAAAAAGGAGTTCTTTTCTGCACCCGCCTGCTCGCTCCTCGCCGCTCTTTCCCGTCTTTGCATCATTCTGGTAGTGTCAGCGTTCCTCCTCCTCCTCCTCCTCCTCCGGTCTAATGGCGTCATCCAGGTGCAAGATGGCGTCTTCCTCGCCGTCCAGTCGGCCGGAGACGTGACGAAGGACGGGTAGCAGGACACGGTGGAGAGAATAAAAGAGTTGCAGGAAAATTCTACTCCCGCGGTTTCTGTTCTTCCGTGGGAGAGTTGGCGGCGGCGTGGTCGTCTGTGCCGCGAGTCACAGCGGGGGGGGGGGGGGGGGGGGGGGGGGGTCCACGCTAAAAAGTACACAATGAGACTTTCACCCACGGATGAAAGCGCGAGGACGGAGACAAAAACGGCGAGAGGAGGGGCCGCTTCTAATTTAAGAGGTGGAATTGAGCATGGAGGAGGAGAAGGAGACGAAGAACGCCTGAACAAACGAGGGAGAAGAAAAGATGCTGGATGGAGTACGTTCCCTTTCGGCGGCGGCGGCGTGACGAGAGCGAGCAGCTGCCACGCCTTTCACCTCTTTGCGGCGAGTGTGAAAGACGCTAATGAGGAATAAAGAAGCAGGAAGAGCTGCCATTTATGTCCCATGAAGAAGACACAAATATGCCAAAGTCCCATGAAGGAACCTATTAAAGGCCTACTGAAAGCCACTACTAGCGACCACGCAGTCTCATAGTTTAAAGGCCTACTGAAAAGATTTTTTTTTAATTTAAACGGGAATAGCAGATCCATTCTATGTGTCATACTTGATCATTTCGCGATATTGCCATATTTTTGCTGAAAGGATTTAGTAGAGAACAACGACGATAAAGTTCGCAACTTTTGCTCGCTGATAAAAAAAAAGCCTTGCCTGTAGCGGAAGTAGCGTGACGTCACAGGAGCTAGTATTCCTCACAATTCCCCGTTGTTTACAATGGAGCGAGAGAGATTCGGACCGAGAAAGTGACGATTACCCCATTAATTTGAGCGAGGATGAAAGATTCGTAGATGAGGAACGTTACAGTGAAGGACTTGAGAGGCAGTGCAGGACGTATCTTTTTTCACTCCGACCATAACTTAGGTACAAGCTGGCTCATTGGATTCCACACTCTCCTTTTTCTATTGTGGATCACGGATTTGTATTTTAAACCACCTGGGATACTATATCCTCTTGAAAATGAGAGTCGAGAACGCGAAATGGACATTCAGTGCCTTTTATCTCCACGACAATACATCGGCGAAATGCTTTAGCTACGAGCTAACGTGATAGCATCGTGCTTTAACTGCATATAGAAACAAAAGAAATAAACCCCTGACTGGAAGGATAGATAGAAAATCAACAATACTATTAAACCGTGGACATGTAAATACACGGTTAATGCTTTCCAGGCTGGCGAAGGTTAACAATGCTGTTGCTAACGACGCCATTGAAGCTAACTTAGCAACTTAGCAACGGGGCCTCACAGAGCTATGCTAAAAACATTAGCTCTCCACCTACGCCAGCCAGCCCTCATCTGCTCATCAACACCCGTGCTCACCTGCGTTCCAGCGATCGGCAGAAGGACGAAGGACTTCAACCGATGCGTTTGGCGGCCCGGAGACGTAGGAAGTCAAGGTTAGGTCGGCGGCTAGCGCGGCTAGCGCGGCTAGCGCTCCAACAAAGTCCTCCTGGTTGTGTTGCTGTAGTCCGCTGCTAATACACCGATCCCACCTACAACTGTCTTCTTTGCAGCCTTCATTGTTCATTAAAAAAATTGCAAAAGATGTCCTGAATACTGTGGAATTATGAAATGAAAACAGAGCTTTTTGTATAGGATTCTACGGGGTACCATAACTTCCGTTACTCTGACTTCGTCACGCGCATACGTCATCATACCGCGACGTTTCAGCCGGATATTTCCCGGGAAGCTTTAAATGTCACTTTATAAGTTAACCCGGCCGTATTGGCATGTGTTGCAATGTTAAGATTTCATCATTGATATATAAACTATCAGACTGCGTGGTCGGTAGTAGTGGCTTTCAGTAGGCCTTTAAATATCAATGATGAAATCTTAACATTGCAACACATGCCAATACGGCCGGGTTAACTTATAAAGTGACATTTTAAATTTCCCGCAAAACTTCCGGTTGAAAACGTCTATGTATGATGACGTATGCGCGTGACGTCAATCGTTGAACCGGAAGTATTCGGACACATTGTATCCAATACAAAAAGTTCTGTTTTCATTTCATAAATACACAGTATTCTGGACATCTGTGTTGGTGAATCTTTTGCAATTTGTTTAATGAACAATGAAGACTGCAAAGAAGAAAGTTGTAGGTGGGATCGGTGTATTAGCGGCTGGCTGCAGCAACCCAACCAGGAGGACTTTGAGTTGGATATTGTTGCGTTTGACCAGATTTTCCTCCAAGTGGGATGT
>NC_084737.1:6353093-6400593 GCF_033978785.1 Entelurus aequoreus | reverse complement strand
TTCCATGAAGCTCCCTGCGTACTGTACGTGGGCTAATTGGAAGGTCACATGAAGTTTGGAGCAGAAAGTCTTTGCACTATGCCCTTCAGCATCTGCTGACCCCTCAGTTTACGTGGCCTACCACCTGGTGGCTGAGTTGCTGTTGTTCCCCAAACTCTTCACTTTTCTTATAATAAAGTTGACTTTGGAGTATTTAGGTGCGAGGGAATTTCACGACTGGATTTGTTGCTCAGGTGGCATCACTGAGAGCGGCCCATTCTTTCACAAATGTTTGTAGAAACAGTCTCCATGCCTAAGTGCTTGATTTGATACACCGGGCCAAGTGATTAGGACACCTGATTCTCATCATTTGGACGGGTGGCCAATGTAGTGTATTTGTACCATGAGTTGATTAACGTTGACCTCCGACTTAAACTAGTTGAAAAACTTATTGGGGTGTTACCATTTAGTGGCCAATTGTACGGAATATGTACTGTACTGTGCAATGTACTTATAAAAGTTTCAATCAATCCAATCACAGTCACGTTTAACATAGGGCTACCTAGACGGGCTACTGTCGACAACTTGTGATCTGATTGGCTATCGCAAATGTCTATCAACCGCACACTCCGGCAGAACTCACGCAGCGCTGGCAACGAGCTAGCTCAATTCCGATTGCTGAATGAGGCATCTCCTTCTAAGTATACAAATGCGCATATTGCCCGTCCCCTTAAAAGGTGTGGGGGGGTCGCACTAATATACAATGAAAGTCTTTGCACTATGCGCTTCAGCATCCGCCGACCCCTCTCTGTCAGTTTACGTGGACTACCACTTGGTGGCAGAGTTGCTGTTGTTCCGAAACTCTTCACTTTTCTCATAACAAAGTTGACTTAGGAATATTTAGGCGTGAGGAACTGCTTGGATTACTCCCAGAATGTTGCGTGATAAAGTGATTGGTCCGACTCGTCCCAACGTTTGGCTCGAATCCTTGCCGCAAAGGTTTGGAAACAGGGCTTTTATTGTGAAGGGCAGTGAAGTTGAATTACTGTGCGATGCTAACATTGTGAGGGTATGAAGGGGAGGAGAGGACCGAGCTTGATGTGATGGATTAGACGCTTGAGGCTGAGGCAACCCAGAAACGGAGGACTTGGAATGAAGGAAAAAGGCCGACTGGGTTAAATTGGACCCAGAAAGAAAGACAGCATGATGGCTAACAAGCTAAAGTGATGGAGTGTTCAGTTCAGTTCAATGTAATCATTTATATAGCACATTTAAAGTTACATGCTGTAGTATATAGCACATTTAAAGCTACATGCTGTAGTATATAGCACATTTAAAGCTACATGCTGTAATATATAGCACATTTCAAAACAACGCCAGTTGGCCAAGGTGCTGTACAGACAAAGAAAACATTTTAAATGTAGCTCACATAGCTATGCTACTGTGGCTAACCTAGCATGGTGTTAAAATATAATGTTAGCATGTAGCTCACATAGCTATGATACTGTGGCTAACCTAGCATGGTGTTAAAATGCAATGTTAGCATGTAGTTCAAATAGTGATCTTACCTAGCATGATGTTAAAATGTAATGTTATCATGTAGTTCACATCGCTATGCTAGTGAGGCTTACCTAGCATGATGTTAAAATGAATGTTAGCATGTAGCTCACATAGCTATGCTACTGTGGCTAACCCAGCATGATGTTAAAATACAATGTTAGCATGTAGTTCACACCGCTTTGCAAGTGGGGCTTACCTACCATGATGTTAAAATGAATGTTAGCATGTAGCTCACATAGCTATGCTACTGTGGCTAACCTAGCATGATGTTAAAATGTAATGTTAGCATGTAGTTCACACCGCTATGCAAGTGGGGCTTACCTACCATGATGTTAAAATGAATGTTAGCATGTAGTTCACATAGCTATGCTATTGTGGCTTACCTAGCAAGATGTTAAAATGCAATGTTAGCATGTAGCCTACATAGCTATGCTGGTTTTGCCTATTGCTCACCTAGCACAATGTTAAAACATAATGTTAGCATGTAGCTCACATAGCTATGCTACTGTGGCAAACCTAGCATGATGTTAAAACGCAATGTTAGCATGTAGTTCACATTGCGATGCTAGTAGGGCTTACCTAGCATGATGTTAAAATGAATGTTAGCATGTAGTTCACATAGCGATGCTAGTGGGGCTTACCTAGCCTGATGTTAAAATGCAATGTTAGCATGTAGTTCACATAGCGATGCTAGTGGGGCTTACCTGGCATGATGTTAAAATGAATGTTAGCATGTAGCTCACATAACTATGTTACTGTGGCTAACCTAGCATGATGTTAAAGTGTAATGTTAGCATGTAGCTCACATAGCTATGCTACTGTGGCTAACCTAGCATGATGTTATAATGTAACGTTATCATGTCGCTTACATAGCTATGCACATATACATATTACAACATACAACTGGAGACTTGCAACAGAGGGGAGGGAGTGGGGGCTACGGTGGCAGGCTGCAGCTCTTCAAGCAACTGCCCAGCCGTCCATCACCCCTAAGGGATTTGTGTCGAGAGCGTGGGATGGGGGGTAGGGTATGTGTCAGAATAATTGTGTATAAGTTATCACACAACTTGTTTTCCCATGAGTTCAGGCTGCCCTGCGAGAAGACAAAAGCTGTCTTTGATCTTATCAAGCAAAAGGCCTACCGCTTGTAAACCTCCACTGTGTGCGATGGGATGCGACGTGGTGGTGTCGGTTTCTTTGATCTATTGGACAGCCACAGGAAGACCTTGTCATGACCCGAGATCTACAAAGCAGAGAGGGAGCAGACCTGACACCGCTCCAGGCACCTTTTCTTTGAACTGTTTATGACCGAGTGCGGCAGCTGTTTACGACCCCCCCCCCCCCCCCCCCCCCCTTAGAAACAGCTGCAGCCATGTAATCAGGAAATGCCCAAATAAATGAGGAGGCGTGGAGCTCCCTCCTCAGAGCGGCGGGGCGACATTGTACGAGGGTACAAGTGCACGGGCTCTCCTCATGAGCTAGATTGAATCCTGTCTCTGTTTGATTCCTTGCTTCTTGTCTTTGTTTAATAGATAGTTCGGTGTTTGAACCTGACAGTATGTGTGTGTGGCGTACAATTTTGTGGATGCATGTGTGTGTGTAAGCCTCTTTCGTGTCTCTGTTCCGCGACCTTGGTGTTCTTGCAGCCGCCAGTCAGTCCAAAGTCCAGGAGAGTCTCGAAGCCTTGGAAACAATCCAAGCTAGAATGTTTTGTATGCGAGTGGAAATAAAATCTGCTTTTCACTCTAAATTGTCTATTACTGGCCCTCAAACTCATCCTGCAGGGTAGACAGTCCGATGTTATCCAAATCACAAAGTGTCCACAGTTCTTCCCGCATCCTCCAATCATTTGTGGCAACTTTGGGGTACTTTGAAGACTGCCAGCAACTTCCAATTTGTCGACAAACCAGAGCAACGCTTACTCCAATCAGCAGATGTCCTCTTGTCATAATTCGGAATAGGTGGAAATGTTCACGTCCTCAACTGTACGGGTCGCCAGGCACTCCTTCTTCTCCCAAGAGTCCGTGGTGTGTCCAGCAACAACCGCTCCGTCAAGACAAGCAGGTTCTCCCCAACCCAAGATCTTGTCAATTTTGTTGAGGACAGGTAATTAGCTCCAATGTTTAGATTTGGAGAGCAGTGCAAAAAGAGGCAACAAGAAAGTTAAGACAAGACAAAGAAGCAAGCAGGACAGATCAGGGAGAGGAAAGGGGAACGTCCGCCCTCGATGAGTGCCAGCGAGAAAGGGCATCACTCTTTGACTCTTGGACTGTATGCTTCCACCTTTGGGGGAAGATTATCTTCTGTTCTCGCCTCCTATTCTTCTTATTTGTGCCATTTGTATTCAATTCACTTTACTGTGTCAAGCTCCGCCCCTTTTGCTTTCCTATTACTTGGTGACAAATGGTTACTAAAAATTGGTACGGATGAGTCATTTTAGTGTCCTTCACAACTCTTCCGTCTCCCTTCAGGTACATCCACGCCCTTTACTTGGGCGCCCAGAGTCGTTGGCACGGCGACGACTCCCGCCACCGATTCCACTGGCGGCTGATGTTTGAGAGCGCAGACATCACCATGCTCCGCCTCCTGGAAGCTTTCCTCAAGTCGGCGCCACAGCTGGTCCTCCAGCTCAGCATCATGATCCACGGGAACGCCGTACTGCCGCTGCAAGGTTAGACACTCGCGGGTAGCTGAGTTAAAAGTTCATGGTCCACATGTTGTTAGGAAGCTACTGGTTGTGGATTCCTAAGTTTGATGTTGGAAGAAGTAGGATTTCTTATTCAAGGAAAATAATTAGAAGGGTGCATAAAAACGGTTCTTAAAAAATATAACCCTCCTAACCCCAAACGAAACCCTCACCTCAACCACTAACCATTGTGTAATTCTAAAGTCACTTTTCCCGTAGCACCTTAACCTACCCCAAATCCTAACCGAAACCTGGGGGGAGCCTGAGACTCTGACTTTCTTGGATACAAGCAGTATTCCCTGGTAAGAAAACATCCCTGAACTTAATCCCTGAAAGTTCCAGGTCTCACTCCGAAAACTCCCAGTGCTCTGCCAAAAAGGACTTCCTTCTAAAGCCCTGGGTGGCTCCAAAAGTTCCGAAATGTGTCCAAGGAGTACCGGGGTGAGCCCAATTTGGGTACATTTCGAACCTCACTGTACCATCAAAGTTTTCAATGGTGGTTATAAACGTCATGCCCGTACAAGGTGTTGTAAAATAAGGACAGAGTGTGAACAGCTTACCCCTAACAATGACTTTATTCTTAAACCACTAACTCAAAGTCTACGGAACCAATTCTGAAGTCGGCGCCACAGCTGGTCCTCCAGCTCAGCATCATGAGCCACTGAAACGGCGTACTGCCGCTGCAAGGTGAGACACTCGCGGGTAGCTGAGTTTAAAAGTTCAGGAACCAAATGTTGTTGGAAAGCTCCTGGTTATGGATTCCTAAGTTTGATGTTGGGAGAATTAGGATTTCTTATTAAAGGACAACGGAAAAATAATTAGAAGGGTGCATAAAAACGGTTAACAGGAAATATAACCCTCCTCACCCCAAACAAAACTCTAACTTCAACCACTAACCATTCTGTAATTCTAAAGTCACTTCTCCCGTAGCACCTTAACCTACCCCATATCCTAACCGAAACCTGGGGGAGCCTGAGACCTCGGATTTTCTCTGGTGAGAAAGCATCCCTGAACTTAACCCCTGAAAGTTCCAGGTTTCCTCCAAAAGCATTATCTCACTCCGAAAGTTCCCAGTGCTCTGCCAAAAAGGACTTACTTCCAAAGCCCTCTATGACTCCAAAAGTTCCGAAATGTGTCCAAGGAGTACAGAGGTGGGCCCAATTTGGGTACATTTCGGACCTCACCGTACCTTCGAAGTTTTGAATGGTGGTTAAAAACGTCATGCCCGTACAAGGTGTTGTAAAATAAGGACAGAGTATTAAAAGCCTACCACTAACCTTGATTTTATAATCAAACCACTAACTCAGAGTCAACCGAACCAATCCTCATAACCCCTACACATACACTGACACATAGTCTTAAACCCCAACCATAATCCGCTAAATCCTATCTCAACCATAACCTATCATCTTGACCGTTGGATAGTACTTTCTTGCATAAATTGTTAGGTCCGTGTGGTGTTTCGGCGCAGGTCTGTCGGCCTCAGCCTCTCTGGTGTCGCTGGCCTGGATGATCGCGTCCTACCAGAAGGTTCTGAGGGACTCGCGTGATGACAAGCTGCCCATGTCCTACAAGGCTGTCATTGCCCAGATCCTGTGGCACCTGTTCACCATAGGGGCCAGGACCGTGGCCTTCGCCCTCTTCGCCTCAGTCTTCCAGCTCTACTTTGGAATCTTCATCGTCAGTCACTGGTAAGACACATTCTGTCAGAAGCACAACAATATGTCCTGATCCGATATTGACATCAGATATCGGTTCTCCAATAAGCACGCAAGTTTGGTCTTTTCTTGTATTTCAGTCAAGTCATTTACAAAAGGTAAGCATGATAGGAACTAGCAGCTGCACAACAGCTAAGCACACAATAGCGCACAAGCTAAGCATACGTATTAAGTGTCTATAATTGAACAATATTGCAGTCTAAAACTCCACATTTGCCAATATAAACAAGTATCCAATGATATTTTGGTCTTTCAAGGTGTATAATGACCTTCTGGATCATCCAAGGCGAGACAGACTTCTGCATGTCCAAGTGGGAGGAAATAATCTACAACATGGTGGTGGGTATCATCTACATCTTCTGCTGGTTCAACGTCAAGGAAGGGCCTAGCCGCCTCCGCATGACCGTCTACTACGCCGTGACGCTGGCCGAGAACGTGGCGTTGACGGCCGCCTGGTACACGTACCGCGGCCCGCATACCTCCGACTCCTACGCCCTGGTGGTGGTGTGCCTGGTGGCCTGCAGCTTCGCCCTGGGGACGTTCTTCATGCTGGTCTACTACTGCTGGCTGCACCCAGACGGGCCAGTCCTGGGCACAAACTGGGCAGGGTGTGTAGATGAGGGCATGGTGGGCGCAGGCGGGGTGGCGGGTGTCATCGATGCCTGCCTCACCCCATCTCAAGGCTCGCAAACAGATATGGTGATCACCAGTCCTCCCAGGACTCTCCCCAGGACTAAAGACACGGGGGACATGGTTCCAGGGGAGCAGGAAAGGGACAGGGAGAGGGATCGGGACAGTTGCCTGCCAGTCTTTCAGGTGCGTCCGTCTCCTTCATCCTCTCCGGCACTCCTTCACAGGACCTCCTCCTCACAAGAGGGACCTGTGATCCGGATTGACCTTCCGAGGAAGCGATATCCGGCCTGGGATGCCCACTTTATCGACCGGCGTCTCCGCAAGACCATTCTCCTTCTGGAGACCACATCGGCGGTCAGTCCCAGGATACAGTACAGGAGTAGCATGATGGGCAGTAAGGAGGTGCTTGAGTACGAGACTACGGTTTAAGATTTTCAGTTTGGAAACAAAGTCTAGGATCAAGGCTCAGCCTTAGACCGTGTGCACTCCCTACGCCAGGAGACAGGGAACAGTTTTTTTCCACCAAAAAATGGCCGTCAAACTCGATTGTATAATGTGAAGCGCAATCTGTGGCCGGGATCGACCCGTCTCGAGATGAAAGGGCATCACTGAGCCGACGAGGGAGTCGGATAATCTTGGTCGGATTGAAATGTTGGTCGGTGAGAAACTTAATCTCTCATCGTGGGACCGACAAGACTGTCAGGAAGAGATTAACGAGATGCTTCATGAACATGAGCCTCGGAACCGTGGAGACCACCCTTGAAGCGAAAGACTCTTAAGGCCGTTTTGACGGGACATGCAATTATTGTGGCGCTGACTGAAACAATAGCCTCTTTCACACGGTACATTTATCGCCTTTGCCTTTTACACGCGACATAACATCCGCCAATCGGAAAATTAATACGACGAACCCCCGGGACAGCAACGGTTGCTTTCACCGCAAAAGGGTGGGAGAAGATTCCCTTTCAAACAGGCGGCGTCCCGCTCTGATAGGCCAAATGTCCGAGGTAGGACTTCATTTGCGCCACTCATTCCGTGTTAGCGTGGTTCATACAGAGCAGCCACCTGGAAAGAAGGTGGGAAAATGCCGGATTTAACAGGCAGTGTCAAAGATTCTAGAGTTTAAGTTTTGGTGAAAATTGGGCTTCGGTCTTGGTATCCTATTTACCCGAATATAAGACGACCACTCTTTCTCGAAATACCATTTAGGTCAAGCGGTAGATTGTAGTAATATGACCTTTTTTATTGGCTGATGGGCAGTTATTGACGACTTTGTTGATCGGCAGTACAGTGGAATCTTGATTTACAAACTTAATAGGTTCTTGAACAGGGTCGGTAAATAGAAATATTTGTATATTTGAGCCACTTTCTCCATAAGGAACAATGTAAACATGAATCATGTGTTCCATCCTCAACAAAAGTCCATTTACGTACGGACGTACCATTGGCGTTCCGTCTTCTAAGTCGTCCGTAAGACTCTTCATTCATCACTCCAATTAACATTTTTTGGGTTTTACAATATAACTAAAACAATTCTTACTTACTCAACCGTCCCATGTGTGACGTCTGTAGGAGTGTTTTCATGCATGTTTTTTTTTTACGTGCTATCGAAATTTAATGAAGCTTGCTATGCTAACACGTTTACGGCATTTCATTTTGTATTTTTCACAAATTCCTCAGTAATTCACTAAAACGCCACCGTCCGTGACCACGACTTATGTTTTGTTTGGTCAGCCTTTTTATTGCCGCGTTACATTTTTGGAGTAGAGGTTTGTACACTTTGCACATATCAAACTAACATAACAAGGAGGTGATGTTAAATAAAACTTTGTATGCAATAACAAAACCAAAACAGCAAAAACAAGCTGAACTGCGCCCACGTGTACACTGTCACTAGCCCTGTGGTGCACTTACCATTTGAACGCACAAAACTCCTAAACTTTAAAAGCCAGGTCGCTGCAATATTTAGGAATAAAAAATAAATCTACTTCACCTTTTTTGTTCAACTTCTTGGTTTGCAGCAGAAGGGAAGAGGCGTACGGGTGACGGTGTTGACAACGCTGTGGATACTTCCTGACTGTTCCAAACCACACTTCGCTTGTCCATTGCTTTCTTCGGACTCATATTGAGCTTGCAAAACTAGAAAAATGCTGTAAAAAATAAAAATTAAAAGGCTTGTAAACATTTCAAAAAGCACACATGGTAGCACTTAGCACTGAAGCTAACGACAGCACTGCAGTGCTCACTGAATGAGACAAGGGTCGTACACCTATTTGTAGGGATGATGTTTGATAAGAAATTATCGAGTTCGAGCCCATTATCGAATCCTCTTATCGAACCGATTCCTTATCGATTCTCTTATCGAATCCAGATAGGTTGTTGTATATGGAAAAAAACACAATATTTGGTTTAACAAAAGCTCACTTTTATTTTATAAGAAAGAAAGAAAAGAAAATACATAAATAAATATTGACTGTTACCCCCCCTAAAAAAAAAATAAAAAAAATATTGACTGTTGTTACGCAAAGTACATTAAGTGGGATTTTTCAGAAAAACAAATATATACAGTAACACAAAAACAACCTGTCTCTGTGATCACTATAGGTGTATAAATAATAATATAGTGTTAAATAAAATCAGTCCCTTGGGCACAAAACTGAAAATAATACAGCTCTCCAAAAAGTGCACTTCTGCTGCTATTGGAACATACTAACTACACACACAGGCAGACAGCTAACAAACAATCCAAGACGTCTAATAAAGTTCCAAAGCAGATTAATCCATTTAGGCTCTTTATTGTGGTTGATCTTGCTTTGTCTTTTCCTATCTTTACTTTTGTCTTGCACTGGACTGTTATTTTTAAAAATTTTTAAACTGAAATACACACAATGACAAATGTATAAGCTATGTGTTAAAATTAGCATACTGACATTTAATACACAATATGTAAATATTAGCTTCACACAAATATACAGTACTATCATCAAACAAATACTTCTGAGTGTTGAAACTATTTCGATGGTGGAAATACACGACTGGCAGCCATTTTAAGTCCTCAAAACGTCAATTGAAACAGTGCACAAAAATCGTTTTTCAATAAACATCTTAGTATCAAATTTAACCACTTTCCACCTTAATATTGAGTTACATAAACAAGTTAAACAGTTTACTTACAGACTTATCTTTTCCAATGCTTGTAAAAGCTAACACAACTTGTCTACTTCTCAATTGTCTCATCAACTGAACTGACGTCGCCAACCCGGAAGTGCCCAAACTATTTGACGCGTAGTATTTTCATATCGCCACAAGGTGTCAGTAAGAGTCTACAATCAAATGGGCATAACATTGCCGTCCCACAGGGCATTTCCTGTGGGAAGGGATTCGTTCCCAGGGATTCGAATAAAGAACCAACTCTTTTTCTTTACTATAGTGGCCTCGATAACGGGAACCGGTTCTCAAAAAGGGATTCGAGTCCATGGAATCGGTTCTTTTCTTATCGAACAACCGGTTTCGAACATCATCCTTACCTATTTGTGTATATGGATTCGGCCTGTGGTTGGTAAATGGAAAAGTTAGTACAATGGTAAAACGAGGTTCCACTGTACCCTAATTATAGCAAACACCTTCTAGAGGTGTGTCATCGACGGGAATGAAAATCTCTGACTTACTCAGAGAGAAGCTCTCTGGCGCCACCTGCTAGTTGGCATGTAGAAATCTTTAGGCCCCTAGTATTATTTGGACTTTTTCCAGGGACAAATCAGCATCTGATATTCCGGTCACTAGGGTCATGTCATGTGAAAAACGAGGACACCCCATCTGAAACTTGTAGGGATACGGTACTTGACGGTACCGATTTTTGCTACTTCTGTGTGTGTTCACAAATAGCAAATGTGTTGACGATAAAGTCAATTTTTTTATCGCGACATTTAAAAATGAGCTGATCACGATAACTGCTGTCCAGTTGTTGATCTTGTTTCATTACCACACTTCTCAGTCTCATCTGAAGGTATAACACTGAGTTGCAAGTTTAAGACGCCAGGAGGCAGTAGTGTGTAGTTTACGGCAGAGCTGGGCAAATATTTTGACTCGGGGGCCACATTGAGAGAAAAAAATGTGTCTGGGGGGCCAATGTGTATGAATGATACATACACATTTAGCTGTAAACACCTGCTGTACAGTATGTGTGTTTGGGTTCAGGAACACTAATACCAAAAGTCACAATGTCCGATAGAGTTCTAAAAACGTTAAAACAGACCACCTAAAAAAAGTAAGTGGGATTTACAATAGTAATACGATGCGATACCATAGTCCAACCTCGGATCCAGGAGGAACAGTGTGGTTTTGGTCCTGGTCGTGGAACTGTGGACCAGCTCTATACTCTGGGCAGGGTCCTTGAGGGTGCATGGGAGTTTGCCCAACCAGTCTACATGTGCTTTGTGGACTTGGAGAAGGCATTCCACCGTCGTGTCCCTCGGGAAGTCCTGTGGGGAGTGCTCAGAGACTATGGGGTATCGGACTGTCTGATTGTGGCGGTCCGCTCCCTGTATGATCAGTATCAGAGCTTGGTCCACTCCCTGTATGATCAGTGTCAGAGCTTGGTCCGCTCCCTGTATGATCAGTGTCAGAACTTGGTCCGCTCCCTGTACGATCAGTGTCAGAACTTGGTCCACTCCTTGTATGATCAGTGTCAGAACTTGGTCCACTCCCTGTATGATCAGTGTCAGAGCTTGGTCCGCTCCCTGTATGATCAGTGTCAGAACTTGGTCCGCTCCCTGTATGATCAGTGTCAGAACTTGGTCCACTCCCTGTATGATCAGTGTCAGAGCTTGGTCCACTCCCTGTATGATCAGTGTCAGAACTTGGTCCACTCCCTGTATGATCAGTGTCAGAGCTTGGTCCGCTCCCTGTATGATCAGTGTCAGAGCTTGGTCCGCTCCCTGTATGATCAGTGTCAGAACTTGGTCCGCATTGCCGGCAGTAAGTCGGACACGTTTCCAGTGAGGGTTGGACTCCGCCAAGGCTGCCCTTTGTCACCCATTCTGTTCATAACTTTTATGGACAGAATTCTAGGCTCAGTCAAGGCGTTGAGGGGATCCGGTTTGGTGGCTGCAGGATTAGGTCTCTGCTTTTTGCAGATGATGTGGTCCTGATGGCTTCATCTGGCCAGGATCTTCAGCTCTCACTGGATCGGTTCACAACTGAGTGTGAAGCGACTGGGATGAGAATCAGCACCTCCAAGTCCGAGTCCATGGTTCTCGCCCGGGAAAGGGTGGAGTGCCATCTCCGGGTTGGGGAGGAGACCCTGCCCCAAGTGGAGGAGTTCAAGTACCTGGGAGTCTTGTTCACGAGTGAGGGAAGAGTGGATCGGTGCGGCGTCTTCAGTAATGCGGACGCTGTATCGATCCGTTGTGGTGAAGAAGGAGCTGAGCCGGAAGGCAAAGCTCTCAATTTACCGGTCGATCTACGTTCCCATCCTCACCTATGGTCATGAGCTTTGGGTTATGACCGAAAGGATAAGATCACGGGTACAAGCGGCCCAAATGAGTTTCCTCCGCCGGGTGGCGGGTCTCTCCCTTAGAGATAGGGTAAGAAGCTCTGTCATCAGGGGGGAGCTCAAAGTAAAACCGCTGCTCCTCCCCATCGAGAGGAGCTAGGGAGGTGTTGAGGGCACGTCCAACCGGTAGGAGGCCACGGGGAAGACCCAGGACACGTTGGGAAGACTATGTCTCCCGGCTGGCCTGGGAACGCCTCGGGATCTCCCGGGAAGAGCTGGACCAAGTGGCTGGGGAGAGGGAAGTCTGGGCTTCCCTGCTTAGGCTGCTGCCCCCGCGACCCGACCTCAGATAAGCGGAAGAAGATGGATGGATGGGCTTATATGCCGATGCGCTCTATAGTCCGGAAAATAGGGTATATTCTCTGAGGGCAACCACAACTGCCATGTGGCCCCCAATGAAAATGACAAGCTCCATAAATCAGAATAACTTGATGTGTGTGTAAAATGTGTGCAATGAAAAACATCGCCCGTTCTAATGATTATAACACTTTGAGGGTATCTGCGCTACATGTATGCTAGCGTGTCTTACAATGCATTTTCAACACAATCCACAGGGGGGCGCTAGAACTGTCATCGACCGTCACGGGGTGTCCTCGTTTTCTCACGACTGTGTTCAAAGTGGTCTTTGTCTGGCCCAGTTTTCACCAAGAAAACGAGGAGAGCCGCTGATTGGTCCGGCCGAGTGATTGCTTGTCCTTCCGACCTTCAACGCCCGAGGAGAGGCTTTGATGAAGTGCTCGTCCAGACCTGGCGTCACGTGGCCGAGGCGACGGCGTTAGCCCACACGAGCCGCTTCGCACTGTTGTACAGTCCAGTAAATACAAATGTACGCTAGTAGAAGAGGTCGTAGTTACCGTAGGTGACGAGTGGCCCCGCCCACTCCACAGTCTAATTGTCCATACCGGTTTGAAACAAAAAATAAAAAGTGTGGCATTTTTTTTTTCTCTTAATTTTGGGAAAGAAAAGATGTGTGTCCCTACATTGTTGGAGAAAAAAAAGAAGTGTGTTTCCAAATGGAATACTTGTGATGTGTATTTAGGCTCCCCTTTAGTTGTTTCTTACTGGATGTAGCAGCATTGTGCTAAAATCACTTCAAGTCCTCAACATTATTATTATTATCAATAATAATATTGTAAATATTAATATCCTTTGCAAGGTTACATTTGTACGGAGCCCCTAAAGGGACATGGGGGAATTTTTATTTTTTTTAATAGTTTTTTATTTTATTTTATTTTTTTAGACATGTATCTCGTGCGCACGATGAAGTTTTTATTTTTAAAAAATATATATAATATATATAATTTTTTAAATAAAAATTTTCTCGTGTGCGCACGAGATACATGTCTAAAAAATTAATTCAAAACATTATTAATACTTTTTTTTTTTAGACATGTATAAAAAATATATATATATAATTATACTTATTTATTTTTAATAAAAAGTTTCTCGTGCACGCGAGATACATGTCTAAAAATAAATTTTAAAAATAATTAATACTTTTTTTTTTTAGACATGTATAAAATATATATATATATATATATATATATATATATATATATATATATATATATATATATATATATAATTATTCTTTTTTTTTTTATAGAAAAACATGTATCTCGTGCGCACGAGAAACTTTCTTGTGCGCACAAGATACATGTCTAAAAAATAAATTAAAAAAACAATTAATTTTTTTTTTTTAGACATGTATAAAAAAAATATATATATATATATATAATTATACTTATTTATTTTTTAATAAAAAGTTTCTCGTGCGCGCGAGATACATGTCTAAAAATAAATTTAAAAAATAATTAATACTTTTTTTTTTTAGACATGTATAAAAATATATATATATATATAATTATTCTTTTTTTTATAGAAAAACATGTATCTCGTGCGCACGAGAAACTTTCTCGTGTGCACGAGATACATGTCTAAAAAATAAATTTTAAAAATAATTAATACTTTTTTTTTTAGACATGTATAAAAAATATATATATATATATAATTATACTTATTTATTTTTTAATAAAAAGTTTCTCGTGCATGCGAGATACATGTCTAAAAATAAATTTAAAGAATAATTAATACTTTTTTTTTTAGACATGTATAAAATATATATATATATATATATATATATATATATATATATATATATATATTTATTCTTTTTTTTTATAGAAAAACATGTATCTCGTGCGCACGAGAAAGTTTCTCGTGCGCACGAGATACATGTCTAAAAAATAAATTAAAAAAATTATTAATACTTTTTTTTTTTAGACATGTATAAAAAATATATATATATAATTATACTTATTTATTTTTTAATAAAAAGTTTCTCGTGCACACGAGAAACATGTCTAAAAATACATTTAAAAAATAATTAATGCTTTTTTTTTTAGACATGTATAAAAAATATATATATATATATAATTATTCTTTTTAAAAAAAAAAAAAAAAACACGTATCTCGTGCGCACGAGAAACTTTCTCGTGCGCACAAGATACATGTCTAAAAAATAAATTTAAAAAATAATTAATACTTTTTTTTTTTAGACATGTATAAAAAATATATATATATATAATTATACTTATTTATTTTTAATAAAAAGTTTCTCGTGCACGCGAGATACATGTCTAAAAATAAATTAAAAAAATAATTAATAATTATTTTTTTTTAGACTTGTATAAAATATATATATATATATAATTATTCTTTTTTTTTATAGAAAAACACGTATCTCGTGCGCACGAGAAACTTTGTCGTGTGCACAAGATACATGTCTAAAAAATAAATTTAAAAAATAATTAATCCTTTTTTTTTTTTAGACATGTATAAAAAAAATATATATGTATAAATAATTATACTTATTTACTTTTTAATAAAAAGTTTCTCGTGCGCGCGAGATACATGTCTAAAAATAAATTTTAAAAATAATTAATACTTTTTTTTTTTTTAGACATGTATAAAAAAAATATATATATATATATAATTATTCTTTTTTTTTTTATAGAAAAACATGTATCTCGTGCGCACGAGAAACTTTCTCGTGCGCACAAGATACATGTCTAAAAAATAAATTTAAAAAATAATTAATACTTTTTTTTTTTAGACATGTAAAAAATATATATATATATATATATAATTATACTTATTTTTTTTAAATAAAAAGTTTCTCGTGCGCGCGAGATACATGTCTAAAAATAAAATTTAAAAATACTTAATACTTTTTTTTTTTTTTTAGACATGTATAAAAAAATATATATATATATATATAATTATTCTTTTTTTTTTTTTAATAAAAAAACATGTATCTCGTGCGCAAGAGAAACTATTCCGTGCGCACGAGATACATGTCTAAAAAAAAAAAAGTATAAAACTTTTTTTTAAAAATTGTATAACTTTATAAAAAGTTTCTTGTGTGCACGAGATACATGTCTAAAACAAAATTTAAAAAAATAAACAATTATTTAAAAAAAAAATTCCCGCATGTCCCTTTAGGGGCTATGTACATTTGTAAGATAACTTCAGGGGAAATGTTTCTTGGTAAAAAAAAACATTTTTGGAAAAGACAACTGAAGTTGAATTTTTGTTCGCGTCTAAAAATAAAAACTCAATTTAGAGCGTTTTGGGGAAAATGCAGATTGTAAAGTCCGAATGTTTACAAGTCCATAGCACAACATCTCATCAGGTTTGGTGCTGGTAAGGTGAAGCGCGGCAAAGTTAGGGTGACTTTAGTCAAGCTGCTCGGACACAACTGGTGCTAAAGTGCTAACGCATGTTTTAACAGCGATGTCATGCTAGGTTAGCACAGTTGCTGAACACTAAACCCTCAAACTTACACTTTCTTTGTCAGTAACTGACTGAAGGATAGTTGGCGGGGGCGTTTTGGAGGGTTTTTTTTGGACGTGCAGCAAAGCCTGCTCTCTGTCATTGTATACATTAGGTTTTTTTTCAGTTCAGCGAGCTACGACACTAAAGTAAACAGGTAGCGTGGAAGTCGTACAATTTGTATTTGTCAGTCAAACTTGAAATCCCCTTAACGGAAACGTTAGCAACACTAGCATGACTATATGAGCTAGAGTGCTAACATTACACTCACATTTTACCCGCGCCACAATGTTAGGTTAGCATTATGCTAGCACACAGGTGTCAAACTCAAGGCCCGGGGGCCAGATCTGGCCCGCCACATCATTTCATCTGGCCCGCAAACACCTGGAAATGATATGTGCCAATAAAGTACTTCATATTTTCTCACTAAATGTAATTTATTTTTTTCATTTTGACAGTAAAAATATATGTACTGCTTGAAATTGCATACTTTGATAGTATCCAATACTGCAACAAGTACTACAGTATATTATCATACTTTCCAAACATGTTTTTGTCTAAATAAAAATTCTTAACTTTACAGCAAACTGAATAAAATGCCAATAAAATGTACGTTGTTCTTTACAGCATATTACCGTAAATTGGAAAAAAAAGCAACCACTACTGTTTTTTGCGTTAAAATTCTGTTGACTGAGCTGCCAGTTTTTGACCGTAAAATCTACGGTTCTTGTTTTTAAGGGTGTATTACTGTAAATGGAAAGACGCTACGTTTGTTTTTACGCTAGAAAAACTGGCGGATAAGTTGCCAGAATAAATTTACTGTTTCTCCACGACCAATATAATGTTGTAAAAATCAATTTAACACAAAAATTCTGGCAACTAATCTGCCAGTTTTTTTCTGTAAAAAAAACCAACAACCAAAAAACAGTGGTACGGTTTTTCCATTTACTGCAAAATGTTGTAAAAAACAACAACACTATTTTACAGTAACATTTTATAAATGTAAAGTTTTTACTGTAAAATCGACAGTCTACTTAAAACAAGTTATATAATTAATAAATGTAATTTATTTTTTTTCATTTTGACAGTAAAAAATATATGTACTGCTTGAAATTGCATACCTTTTCAACTTTGATAGTATCCAATATTCCAACAAGTACTACAGTATATTATCATACTTTCCAAACATGTTTTTGTCTAAATAAAAATACTTAACTTTACAGCAAACTACCCATCAAATGAATAAAAATGTCAATAAAATGTTACGTTGTTCTTTACAGCATATTACCGTAAATTGGGAAAAAAAACTACTACTGTTTTTTTGCGTTAAAATTCTGTTGACTGAGCTGCCAGAACGGTAGTTTAAGACATTTGGAAAAGTAAAATAATATATTACAATGTAGATTGTTTTGGATATCCATAAAAGACATAATAAGTAAGTGAAGAAGAGAGCATTTGAATACATTAATAAAATGGTTAGTTAAAAATTGGAATAAAGTCTTCAATTGTCCATAAATGCTAAGATAAATAATTGAATATAAAGGTAGTTAAGGAACAAAATAATTACTTAAAATGTTTGCCCTATAATGTCAATATGAATACATGAACGAAATGTAATATATTTGAAATAATGAAATAATATATTAAAATGTAGAATAATGTGTTTGATTACCCATAAAAGAAAACATAAATATATGAAGAAAGGGGCATTTGAATACATTTTAAATAATAATAAAATTATTAAAAAGTGGGATCATGTATTTAGTTGTCAATTAATGCACAGATAAATAATAATAATTACACGAATAATTAAAACGTAGAATAATGTGTTTAATGGAGCAATAATACAAAATACATTTGAAACCGTAAAATTCACGTATTAAAATGTGGAATAATGTGTTTCATTGTTCATAAATACAGAGATAAATGAATGCACAAAAGAACGATTGGAACATTGGAAATAATATAACAATTTATTCAAATGTGTTATTATGCAAAGATAAATAAATGAACAAAAAGGTACAATTAAACGAAACAATTAAAATGTATAATAATCTGCTGAGTTTTCCATAAATTCTGTTGACTGAGCTGCCCGTTTTGGACCGTAAAATCTACGGTTGTTATTTTTTAACGGTGTATTACCGCAAATGGAAAGACGCTACATTTGTTTTTACGCTAGAAAAACTGGCGGATAAGTTGCCAGAATAAAAAAAGAACTTGTACTGTTTTTTCCACGACCAATATAATGTGGTCAAAATCAATTTGACACAAAAATTCTGGCAACTAACCTGCCAGCTTTTTCTGTCAAAAAAAAAACAACAGTGGTACGGTTTTTTCCATTTACTGCAAAATGTTGTAAAAAAAAAAACCCTACTATTTTACAGTAAAATGTTGTAAATGTAAAGTTTTTACTTAAAACAAGTTATATAATTATTAACGAAATCAAATTCATACATTATTGGCTGTTACAAGGGGCCCTCTGACCACATTGACACCCCTGCTCTAGCGCGTTCGAATCCAAGCCATCCAACCTAATGCGCCGACGTCTGTAACCGACCCGTGAATGGTAGGCGGGGCTTTATTTTGAGACGTGCAGCGAAGCCTGCTCCGTGTCGTTGTAAATATTAGCATTAAATGAGCTTGGAATTTGAACCGCCGTCACCGGAAACCTCAACAGACGTCGGTTCCGCCACCTTCGAAGCTACCTGAGAGTCGACACCCGTGCCAAATGCGGCTGAGGTCGTACCGTTTCAAATCCCGCCGACATTTCCACGAAATATACGCCGGACATGACGTAGATGTTAGCGGGACTAGCGTGGCCATACCAGCTGCATGCTAGCATGGCGTCCACATTTTAACAAGCCAGGTCATGCTAGGTTAGCATATTAGCTGGGGGGAGGGTGGAAACAAAACCCCTCAAACTTAATGCACCAACGTCTGTAACTGACTGACAGGTTGTTTTCAAGACGTGTAGCGAAGCCTGTTGTACATCATCGCCTACATTATTATTGAATGCGCCTACCAAACGGACGGATCCTGGCATGTGAGTCTGGGGTCAGACGAGGCCCGGGTCCACCCGGTGGGACTCGACTCGTGCTAAAGTGCTAACACAACACTAGGTTAGCATCGTCGCTGAGGGGGAAAAAAAACAAAAAAAAAACGATCAAACTGACAGCTTCCACGTCTGTAACTGACCGGTGTCATTTTAAGACGTGTAGCAAAGCCTGAGCAGATTCTTTTGAACCAAATTTCTACTCGTGGATAAATGTTTTTGTTGTTCTTAATGGGGGGGGGCGGGATGATTTTAGCAGGAGGACGAGAAGGGGAAAAAAACGGGGGCGGTGTCTGAAAGTATCGTTTCCTGCCGGCGTCGTTGTTACGGAAACAAGGCGCCGTTTAAAAAGGCGGCCATCTTTGCTGGGACAAACGTGGAATGTTTCACTGGAACTACCATTCAAAGTAAGAACTGCCATCTTGGAGAATGTACATAACCATCTAAGGGGGAGGGGGGGGGGGGGTCACATGACGCATACGCTTCAAGATGTCGCCGTGGTGACGAAACTTAATGGTGCTGCAAACTCTATGTCGCCCCCCCCCTTCGTCATGTCAGACATGATAAGCTACTGTACAGAAGTTGTGGGCGGGGCTTGGCCAATCCTGTGGTGTTGTGGTGATTATTTATGAATAACTTTAGAAAAAGAAATATTCTGTTGATTGATGCAAGTATTTATGTTTATTTTTGTATTTGTTTTATACTTATAATCACTATTGTTTACTCACTCGGTGGCCATGTCTTTGGTATATGAAGATTTTTTTTTACTCATCGCGTCTATACAGTATGTACATAGCAGACTAGGGTGTGTGTGTGTGTGTGTGTGTGTGTGTGTGTGCGGGTGTGTGTGTGTGTCGTATGTGCAGTGTGTGTGCGGAGGCAAGGTTTTTTTTTGTCTGACGGTGTTATAAATAAATAAGGAAACTGTAAAAGAGCTCAACAAGCTGTGCTGATAACTGTAGATGGGAACAATTACTGTAGTAAACATGGCTGAACAGCAGGGGGCGTGTGTTTGCGTCTTATTTGTGTGTGTGTGTGTGTGTGTTCTGGCAATGCTTACTTAATGGGGACATCGCTCTGTTCACACAGTCACCTTTAGGGGACCTCTGACGGTATGGGGACAAAAAAACAGGTCCCCTAAGGGGAAACTACGGAGCCCCTAAAGGGACATGGGGGAATTTTATTTTTTTTATTATTTTATTTTATTATTTTTATTTTTTTTAGACATGTATCTCGTGCACACGAGAAACTTTTTATAAAGTTATAAAAAATATATATATATATTTATATATATATATACATTTTTATTTTATTTGGGTTTGTTTAGACATGTATCTTGTGTGCACGAGAAACTTTCTCGTGCGCACAAGATACATGTCTAAAAAAATTAAAGAAAATAAAATATATATATATATTTTTTTATAACTTTATAAAAAAATTTCGTGTGCACGAAATACATGTCGAAAAAAATTTTTAAAAACAATTTTAATTCATTTTTTTATAACTTTATAAAAAGTTTCTCATGTGGGAAAAAAAAATCTTAAATTACATTTTTTTTATAACTTTATAAAAAGTTTCTCGTGCGCATGAGAAACTTTCTCGTGCGCACGAGATACATGTGGGAAAAAATTTAAAACAATTTTTTTTTTTTTATAACTTTATAAAAAGTTTCTCGTGCACACGAGATACATGTGGGAAAAAATTTAAAACAATTTTTTTTTTAATAACTTTATAAAAAGTTTCTCGTGCGCACGAGATACATGTCTAAAAAAATAAAAATAAACAATTTTAATTTATTTTTTTATAACTTTATAAAAAGTTTCTCGTGCACACGAGATACATGTGGGAAAAAATTTAAAACAATTTTTTTTTTAATAACTTTATAAAAAGTTTCTCGTGCGCACGAGATACATGTCTAAAAAAATAAAAATAAACAATTTTAATTTATTTTTTTATAACTTTATAAAAAGTTTCTCGTGCGCACGAGAAACTTTCTAGTGCGCATGAGATACATGTCTAAAAAAAATAAAAATAAACAATTTTAATTAATTTTTTTATAACTTTATAAAAAGTTTCTCGTGCGCATGAGATAGTTTCTCGTGCGCACGAGATACATGTCTAAAAAAATAAAAATAAACAATTTTAATTAATTTTTTTATAACTTTATAAAAAGTTTCTCGTGCGCTCGAGATACATGTGGGAAAAAAAAAATTTTATATATTTTTTTATAACTTCATAAAAAGTTTCTCGTGCGCACGAGATACATGTCTAAAAAAAATAAAAAAATAAAATTTTAATTAATTTTTTTATAACTTTATAAAAAGTTTCTCGTGCGCATGAGAAACTTTCTAGTGCGCATGAGATAGTGTCTCGTGCGCACGAGATACATGTGGGAAAAAATTTAAAACTATTTTTTTTTTTTATAACTTTATAAAAAGTTTCTCGTGCGCACGAGACACATGTCTAAAAAAAATAAAAATAAACAATTTTAATTAATTTTTTATAACTTTATAAAAAGTTTCTCGTGCGCATGAGAAACTTTGTAGTGCGCATGAGATAGTTTCTCGTGCGCACGAGATACATGTGGGAAAAAAAATTTTAAAATTTAAATTTTTTTATAACTTTATAAAAAGGTTCTCGTGCGCACGAGATACATGTCTAAAAAAATAAAAATAAACAATTTTAATCAATTTTTTTATAACTTTATAAAAAGTTTCTCGTGCGCACGAGAAACTTTCTAGTGCGCATGAGATAGTTTCTTGTGCGCACGAGATATATGTGGGGAAAAAAATTTAATTTTTTTTTATTTTTTTTATATCTTTATAAAAAGTTTCTCGTGCGCACGAGATACATGTCTAAAAAAAATTAAAATAAACAATTTTAAATAATTTTTTTATAACTTTATAAAAAGTTTCTCGTGCGCACGAGAAACTTTCTAGTGCGCATGAGATAGTTTCTCGTGCGCACGAGATACATGTCTAAAAAAAATAAAAATAAACAATTTTAATTTATTTTTTTATAACTTTATAAAAAGTTTCTCGTGCGCACGAGAAACTTTCAAGTGCGCATGAGATAGTTTCTCGTGCGCACGAGATACATGTGGGAAAAAATTTAAAACAATTTTTTTTTTATAACTTTATAAAAAGTTTCTCGTGCGCACGAGATACATGTCTAAAAAAATAAAAATAAACAATTTTAATTAATTTTTTTATAACTTTATAAAAAGTTTCTCGTGCGCACGAGAAACTTTCAAGTGCACATGAGATAGTTTCTCGTGTGCACGAGATACATGTGGGAACATTTTTTAAATTTTTTTTATTTTTTTTATATCTTTGTAAAAAAGTTTCTCGTGCGCACGAGATACATGTCTAAAAAAAATAAAAATAAACAATTTTAATTAATTTTTTTATAACTTTATAAAAAGTTTCTCGTGCGCACGAGAAACTTTCTAGTGCGCATGAGATAGTTTCTCGTGCGCACGAGATACATGTGGGAAAAAAATTTAAATTATTTTTTTTTTTTTTATAACTTTATAAAAAGTTTCTCGTGCGCACGAGATACATGTCTTAAAAAAAATTACAAAAATACAAAAATTATTTAAAAAACATTTCCCCCATGTTCTTTTAGGGGCTTTAAAACCATTAATTTGATTTAATTTAATTAGAACTTTTTTATTTTTTTAAATGGTCCTCAGTTGTCACGTACAAATTTGTGTGAATTATGCAAAATGATTTAAATGTGGTCCCCATGAACCATATGAACTCTTTTCCCCCAGGGTCCCCAGTAAGAATGATCAGCACATGACTTCATCAATGCAGAGATATAAAGACGTGTAGGAGCTAACTGGCCAGTGGACATTTTACACCATCTTACCTTTTTATGCCTCCACAACCTGTAGAAAGGCTGGTCCCCACAAGTCACGATCAAACACTTGCTCCCCATTCCAAATAATAACGAGCATGTGTGTGTGTGTGTGTGTCTTCTTCCCCTGATGATTATGAGCTGGTTTTTAGCATTTAAAAGACAAAATTCTACAGCTGAACCAGGGCATGCAGTTGTTGAACAAAAGGGGTTGTCGTGCCAAGAAAGTCAATTCAGTAAGTTCAAATAATTCTTTATTATAATTAAAATGTGGAATAATTCATCTATAGTGCATAAATATACAATTGAGAAATATATAAAGGGAACTGAAAGTTGTTTATATATACATTAGAATATGTTCTCAATTGATCGTAAAGGTACGGCTCACTTTGTCAACAACGGGTTTTACTGTCATGAACAAAACGGTAATTTAATACATTTGGAAAAATAAAATAATATATTACAATGTAGATTGTTTTGGATATCCATAAAAGACATAATAAGTAAGTGAAGAAGAGAGAAATTGAATACATTAATAAAATGGTTAGTTAAAAATTGGAATAAAGTCTTCAATTGTCCATAAATGCTAAGATAAATAATTGAACATAAAGGTAGTTAAGGAATAAAATAATTACTTAAAATGTTTGCCTATTAATGTAAATATAAATACATGAACGAAAGGGTAATTTAATATATTTGAAATAATGAAATAATATATTAAAATGTAGAATAATGTGTTTGATTATTCATAAAAGAAAACATTAATATATGAAGAAAGGGGCATTTGAATACATTTTAAATAATAATATAATTATTAAAAAGTGGGATAATGTATTTAGTTTTCAGTTAATGCATGGATAAATAATAATAACTTGAATAATGAAAATGTAGAATAATGTGTTTAACGGGGCAATAATTTAAAAAAATGAACCAAAGACGTTTAAAAATAAAATTGAATAATAAAAAATAAAAAATCATAATAATAAAAATAAAAAATAATTTAAAAAATAAAAAAATGTAACAAAATTAATAAAAAATAAATAAAAATAAAATTGAAACGGTATTAAAACATAAAATAATGTATTTAAATAATAATATAATTATTAAAACGTGGGATAATGTATTTAGTTGTCAATTAATGCACGGATAAATAATAATAATTACACGAATAATTAAAACGTAGAATAATGTGTTTAATGGAGCAATAATGCAAAATACATTTGAAAATAAATTTGAAACCGTAAAATTCACGTATTAAAATGTGGAATAATGTGTTTCATTGTTCATAAATACAGAGATAAATAAATGCACAAAAGAGCGATTGGAACATTGTAAATAAATGAATATAAAATGTGTTATAATGCAAAGATAAATAAATGAACAAAAAGGTACAATTAAACAAAACAATTAAAATGTATAATAATCTGCTGAATATTTCCATAAATGCAAAGGCCACTAAATGCAATTAAATACAATAAAAATGTGGCCATGGAGAAAATAATTTGTCATTAAATTTAACGATTACTAAATGGGTTCGCAGCATATATTTCATTATTTTATTAAATAGTGGATCGCATGAGAAATAATATTTAAATTGACATAAAACTCCATTTTTAATAAGAGTAATTGTCTTCATATTTGTCTTCTTCTTAGTAATGTTGTGGCTTTATTGTACTGAGCAGGCAGCACAATTTCCTCTTCTGTTGTTATCATCGCACTTTTGGTGGAAAAAGCCAAAGAAAAAGCGAGGGCAGAGACACTGACCTCTACAGTGACCTTGAAGGTGAGGAGATGTCAGGTGCAGTTGGAGGCACTTGAGTAGATGTGCAGGCTGCAGCTGGAGCTCCAGAAGCTTCTTCCTCTCCAGAGGCGGCGGCAAAGCATCTCCCTGAAGGCCGCTCGCCGTGTTTGATGTCGGCACGTCGGCCTGCCTCCATCCTCCTGCCTCCATCCTCCTGCCTCCATCCTCCATCCTCCTGCCTCCATCCTCCTGCCTCCATCCTCCTGCCTCCATCCTCCTGCCTCCATCCTCCATCCTCCTGCCTCCATCCTCCTGCCTCCATCCTCCTGCCTCCATCCTCCATCCTCCTGCCTCCATCCTCCTGCCTCCATCCTCCTGCCTCCATCCTCCTGCCTCCATCCTCCTGCCTCCATCCTGGAGATGTTTGTTCGTCTCCAGCGAGCAAACAAGCGATGCTCCATCTTTCCATCTGTCTCATCGGGCTGCTTTCTTTCTCTATTTTGGTCTTTTTTTCCTTCTTCTTTCATTTCCTCTTGTGTTTGCTTTATTGCTAATTCTCTCTGCAATCTCCTTTTCTCGCCAGTACTTTGCTTACAATAAAAAAAAAAAGAACAAAATCCCCTCTATAACCTTGTGGGAAGTAAACTGTAGCATCTTTGTGTGTGTGCACCAATCACATCCTCTAAAATGCACTTTGGATGTGTAATTCTGTATTTATAGAGCAATTGCTTTGACTTAATCAAAGTGGGTCGCGACATAATTGACCATTAGAAAGATTGAGACCATTAGAGAACTGTACTCTGCTGCCTCCTTGTGGCCAATATACATATATATATACACACACATACTGTATACATATACACACACATACATACATACATATATATTAGGGATGTCCGATAATGGCTTTTTGCCGATATCCGATATTGTCCAACTCTTTAATTACCGATACAGATATCAACCGATACATGCAGTCGTGGAATTAACACATTATTATGCCTAATTTGGACAACCAGGTATGGTGAAGATAAGGTACTTTTTAAAAAAATTAGTAAAATAAGTTAAATAAATTAAAAACATTTTCTTGAATAAAAAAGAAAGTACAACAATATAAAAACAGTTACATAGAAACTAGTAATGAATGAAAATTAGTCAAATTAAGTGTTAAAGGTTAGTACTATTAGTGGAGCAGCAGCACGCACAATCATGTGTGCTTACGGACTGTATCCCTTGCAGACTGTATTGATATATATTGATATATAATGTAGGAAGCAGAATATTAATAACAGAAAGAAACAACCCTTTTGTGTGAATGAGTGTAAATGGGGGAGGGAGGTTTTTTGGGTTGGTGCACTAATTGTAAGTGTATCTTGTGTTTTTTATGTTGATTTAATTAAAAAAAAACTATAAAAAAAACGATACTGATAATAAAAAAACCAATACCGATCATTTCCGATATTACATTTTAACGCATATATAGGCCGATAATATCGGCAGGCCGATATTATCGGACATCTCTAATATATATGCATTTGTGTGTGTGTGTGTGTATATATATATATATATATATATATATATATATATATATATATATATATATATATACACACACACACACATTTATATAAATGCGTGTGTGATTGTATATGTGTATATATATGTGTGTGTGTATATATATATATATATATATATATATATATATATATATATATATATATATACATACATATATATACATACATACATATATATATACATTTCTGTGTGTATATATATATGTATTTCTGTGTGTGTGTGTATATATATACATACATACATACATACATACATACATACATACATACATACATACATACATACATACATACATACATACATACATATATATATATATATATATATATATATATATATATATATATATATATATATATATATATATATATACACACACACATCTATATATATATACATATACATCTGTAAGTGCAAGTTAAAACTCTACTATTGTGTCCTTGGGCAAGACACTTCACCCTTGCTCCTGATGGGTGCTGGTTAGAGACTTGCATGGCAGCTCCCGCCATCAGTGTGTGAATGGGTGAATGTGGAAATACTGTCAAAGCGCTTTGAGTACCTTGAAGGTGGAAAAGCGCTATACAAGTATAACCCATTTATCATTTACTATGCAAAGCCAAAGCCATTTATCAACAACACCCAGAGACGCTTCGCTGGGCCCGAGCTCATCCAAGATAGACTGATACAAAGTGGAAAAGTGTTCTGCGGTCTGACGAGTCCACGTTTCAAATTATTTTTGGAAACTGTAGACGTCGTGTCCTCCGGACCAAAGAGGAAAAGAAGCATGGGGACTGTTCTAGGGTGAAAGTGTAAAAGGCAGCATGTGTGATGGTATGGGGGTGTATTAGTGGCCAAGACATGGGTAACTTACACATCTGTGAAGGCACCATTAATGCTGAAAGGTACATACAGCTTTTGGAGCAACATATGTTGTTATCATGGACGCCCCTGCTTATTTCAGCAAGACAATGCCAAGCCAGGTGTTACAACAGCGTGGCTTCATAGTAAAAGAGTGCGGGTACTAGACTGGCCTGCCTGTAGTCCAGACATTGAAAATGTGTGAAGGCTAAAATATGAGAAGGGAGACTGTTGAACAACTTAAGCTGTACATCAAGCAAGAATGGGAAAGAATTCCACTTCAAAAATGTGTCTCCTCACTTCCCAAACCTTTACTGAGTGTTGTTAAAAGGAAAGGCCATGTAACACACTGGTAAAAATGCCCATCTGACAACTTTTTTGCTGCCATTAAATTCTAAGTTCATGATTATTTGCAAAAAAAAACATGAAATATCTTGTCTTTGCAGTCTATTCAATTGAATATAAGTTGAAAAGGATTTGTTGTATTCTCTTTTTATTTACCATTTACACAACTTCACTGCTTTTGTACATTCTATAGTATTGTTTCCATGTAATATTTCTAATCTAAAAGGTGTTTTTTCTCATCAAAATGAATGTTACATGGTAAGATGGTGCTATTGTGGGGGGGTAAGCACCAGTTATTGATTTTAGTTCACTTCAGTGGGCGACGTAGACTTGAGATACAAATGCTCTGAGTTGAGAGCGTGGTCAGAGAACAAACTAAGCTGGTAAGTACCGTATGTGTTTCATTTCAGCTTATTATCTTCTGAGTCCGACTCCAAGCCTTCTTGACCAGCTGCTTCTCCCGTGTGCTTTCTCATGTGTGTCACCATGTTTGACTTTTGAGAGAATCTTTTGCCACAAACCGAGCAGCTGAAGGCCTTCTCCCCGGTGTGCGTCGTCATGTGCGACGCCAGGTTGGCCTTTTGAGAGAATCTTTTGCCGCAGAGCGAACAGCGGAAGGGTTTTTCTCCCGTGTGCGTCGTCATGTGCGCCGCCATTGTCAGCTTGCGGGAGAATTTTTTCCCGCAAATTAAACAACCGAAGGGTTTCTCTCCCGTGTGAGTTCTCGCGTGCGACCGCAGCGACGCGTCGTGCGAGAATGTTTTGTCGCAAAGTGAACATGCGAAGGGTTTTTCCCCCGTGTGCGTCCTCATGTGCGTCGCCACGTTTACTTTCCGGGCGAATCTTTTCCCGCACTCTCGACAAAAGAAGGGTTTCTCTCCCGTGTGCGCTCTCACGTGCGATACCATCGCTACCTTCTGAGAGAATCGTTGGCCGCAAAATGAACAACAAAAGGGTTTTTCTCCCGTGTGCGTCCGCATGTGTATTTTCATCTGCAGCTGGTGAGGGAACCTTTTACTGCAAACTGAGCAACTGAAAGGCTTTTCTCCCGTGTGTTTCGACATGTGTCGGGTCAAACTGGTACCGTGGGAAAAGCTCTTGCCACAAAGCGAGCAACCGAAAGGTGTTTCTCCTGTGTGAGTTCTCATGTGTATTACCATCGTACCTTTCTGGGAGAATCTCTGCTGACAAACTGAACAACTAAAGGGTTTTTCTCCCGTGTGCGTCCTCATGTGTTGAGTCAAATGGCCCTTCTGAGTAAATGTTTTCGCACAGACCGAGCAGCTCACACATTCTTTACCCGTCTTCTTTTTTTTCGAGCGCTTGTTGTCAGCGCGAGTCTTCAAGTCACCTCCACAGTCTGTACGGCCGCGCAAAGGTTTGTGGGAGTCATCCCCGTCTTTATCCTCCTTGTGGCAGTCTTGTGGTTTCTCTTCATAATCGTCAATCTTCACAGAGACAACATTGAGTTGCAACTTGGTGGGATCAGCTTCCTCCGGCCCGAGGAGACAATCCCCCTCCTTAATAGTCCCGAGTTCCCCATCCTTCCGCCTCTTTTGCGGCTCAACGGGACGCTTTTCTTGACCATCAATCAGCTGCTGGACATCTGCGGGACACAAGCACACTTTAAAGGCCTACTGAAATTAATTTTTTTATTTAAACGGTAAAAGCAGATCTATGTGACACACTTGATCATTTCGCGATATTGCCATATTTTTGCTGAAAGGATTTAGTAGAGAAAATCGGCGATAAAGTTCGCAACTTTTGCTCGCTGATAAAAAAGAACCTTGCCCCTACCGGAAGTAGCGTGACGTCACAAGCGGTAGTGCTGCTCACAATTCCCCGTTGTTTACAATGGAGCGAGAGATATTAGGAGCGAGAAAGTGACGATTACCCCATTAATTTGAGCGAGGATGAAAGATTCGTGGATGAGGAACGTTAGAGTGATGGACTAGAATGCAGTCAAGAGATATCTTTTTTCGCTCTGACCGTAACTTAGGTACAAGCTGGCTCATTGGATTCCACACTCTCTCCTTTTTCTATTGTGGATCACGGATTTGTATTTTAAACCACCTCGGATACTATATCCTCTTGAAAATGACAGTCGAGAAGGCGAAATGGACATTAACAGTGACTTTTATCTCCACGACAATACATCGACGAAGCTCTTTAGCATGAGCTAACGTGATAGCATCTGAATGCAGATAGGCATTTAAAGGCCTACTGAAAGCCACTACTAGCGACCACGCAGTCTGATAGTTTATATATCAATGATGAAATCTTAACATTGCAACACATGCCAATACGGCCGGGTTAACTTATAAAGTGACATTTTAAAATTCCCGGGAAATATCCGGCTGAAACGTCGCGGTATGATGACGTATGCGCGTGACGAAGTCCGAGTAACGGAAGTTATGGTACCCCGTAGAATCCTATACAAAAAGCTCTGTTTTCATTTCATAATTCCACAGTATTCTGGACATCTTTTGCAATTTTTTTAATGAACAATGAAGGCTGCAAAGAAGACAGTTGTAGGTGGGATCGGTGTATTAGCAGCGGACTACAGCAACACAACCAGGAGGACTTTGTTGGAGCGCTAGCCGCGCTAGCCGCCGACTTCACCTTGACTTCCTACGTCTCCGGGCCGCCAAACGCATCGGGTGAAGTCCTTCGTCCTTCTGCCGATCGCTGGAACGCAGGTGAGCACGGGTGTTGATGAGCAAATGAGGGATGGCTGGCGTAGGTGGAGAGCTAATGTTTTTAGCATAGCTCTGTGCAGTCCGGTTGCTAAGTTAGCTTCAATGGCGTCGTTAGCACAGCATTGTTAACCTTCGCCAGCCTGGAAAGCAATAACCGTGTATTTACATGTCCACGGTCTAATAGTATTGTTGATTTTCTATCTATCCTTCCAGTCAGGGGTTTATTTCTTTTGTTTCTATATGCAGTTAAAGCAAGATGCTATCACGTTAGCTCGTAGCTAAAGCATTTCGCCGATGTATTGTTGTGGAGATAAAAGGCACTGAATGTCCATTTTGTGTTCTCGACTCTCATTTTCAAGAGGATATAGTATCCCAGGTGGTTTAAAATACAAATCTGTGATCTACAATAGAAAAAGGAGAGTGTGGAATCCAATGAGCCAGCTTGTACCTAAGTTACGGTCAGAGCGAAAAAAGATACGTCCATCACTGTCTCTCAAGTCCTTCACTGTAACGTTCCTCATCTACGAATCTTTCATCCTCGCTCAAATTAATGGGGTAATCATCACTTTCTCGGTCCGAATCTCTCTTGCTCCATTGTAAACAACGGGGAATTGTGAGGAATACTAGCTCCTGTGACGTCACGCTACTTCCGGTACAGGCAAGGCTTTTTTTATCAGCGAGCAAAAGTTGCGAACTTTATCGTCGATTTTCTCTACTAAATCCTTTCAGCAAAAATATGGCAATATCGCGAAATGATCAAGTATGACACATAGAATGGATCTGCTATTCCCGTTTAAATTTTTTTAAAAAAATTCAGTAGGCCTTTAAGCTCAGAAACCTTGAGATGTTTCTCATGGAACACACTTTCTTCTATATACCGTATTTTCTGGACTATAAGGCGCACTTAAAATCCTTTTTTTTTGTTAGACTGGCCTGCCTGTAGTCCAGACCTGTCTCCCATTGAAAATGTGTGGCGCATTATGAAGGCTAAAATACCACAACTTAAAGGCCTACTGAAATTAAATGTTTTTATTCAAACGGGGATAGCAGATCTATTCTATGTGTCATACTTGATCATTTCGCGATATTGCCATATTTTTGCTGAAAGGATTTAGCATAGAACAATGACGATAAAGATCGCAACTTTTGGTATCTGATAAAAAAAAGGCTTGAAGTAGCGTGACGTAGTCAGTTGAACATATACGCAAAGTTCCCTATTGTTTACAATGATGGCCGCCAGAAGTGAGAGAGATTCGGACCGAGAAAGCGACCCCATTAATTTGATCGAGGATGAAAGATTTGTGGATGAGGAAAGTGCAAGTGAAGGACTAGTGGGGAGTGGAAGTGATTCAGATAGGGAAGATGCTGTGAGAGCCGGGGGTGACCTGATATTCAGCTGGGAATGACTACAACAGTAAATAAACACAAGACATATATATACTCTATTAGCCACAACACAACCAGGCTTATATTTAATATGCCACAAATTAATCCCGCATAACAAACACCTAGGTGTTTGTTATGCTAGCTCCTAGCTACTAGCTCGAGCTAGTTATAGCTCGAGCGGGTAATATGGACGGGATCCCGTATATATAACCCGCCAATCCAATTCAAACACCTGCACAACACACACACTCACTCAGCCCAAAGGACCGTTCACCTAACCCAAGGTTCATAAAGCTTGTATATTTAACCAAAGTTACGTACGTGACACGCACGTACGGGCAAGCGATCAAATGTTTGGAAGCGCGCCGGTGGGACCTGATATTCAGCTGGGAATGACTACAACAGTAAATAAACACAAGACATATATATATACTCTATTAGCCACAACACAACCAGGCTTATATTTAATATGCCACAAATTAATCCCGCATAACAAACACCTAGGTGTTTGTCATGCTAGCTCCTAGCTACTCTCGAGCTAGTTATAGCAAGCGATCAAATGTTTGGAAGCGTACTCACGGTATCGCGTCTGCGTCTGTTAACGAAGTCAAAGTCCTCCTGGTAAGAGTCTCTGTTGTCCGAGTTCTTCGATCTTGACCGCATCTTTCGGGAATGTAAACAATGAAACACCGGCTGTGTTGTGTTGCTGACTTCCCTCGCAAAATACTCCGCTTCGCACCGACTTTCTTCTTTGCTTGCTCAGCTTCTTTCTCCATAATGCAATGAACGAAATTGCAACAGATTCACCAGCACAGATGTCCAGAATACTGTGGAATAATGACATGAAAACAGAGCTATTTCGTATTGGCTTCAATGGGGAAGCCATACCTGTGTTCTACTGGCTACGTCGCGCGCATACGTCATCCTCAAAGGCGTTTTGAACCGGAAGTTCCCCGGGAAATTTAAAATGTCACTTTATAAGTTACCCCGGCCGTATTGGCATGTGTTGCAATGTTAAGATTTCATCATTGATATATAAACTATCAGACTGTGTGGTCGCTAGTAGTGGCTTTCAGTAGGCCTTTAAGCAAGACTGGGAAAGAATTTTACTTCAAAAATGTGTCTCCTTAGTTCCCAAACCTTTACTGTGTGTTGTTAAAAGGAAAGGCCATGTAACACACTTTTTTGCAATGTGTTGCTGCCATTAAATTCTAAGTTCATGATTATATGAAAAAAAAAAATACAAAGTTTCTCAGTGTGAACATGAAATATCTTGTCTTTGCAGTCTATTCAATTGAATATAAGTTGAAAAGGATTTGTTGTATTCTCTTTTTATTTACCATTTACACAACGTGACAACTTCACTGCTTTTGTACATCGTAATTGAAAAAGGCTGCAGTATACAGGTATATCGCGATATATATTTTCGGCCATATCGCCCATCCCTCGTTCCCATAGACTGCCGTAATGACATACAGTCACCAGTCAAATCAAAACAATGCTGAAATAGGAATGTAAAAATATACAAGTGATAACATTTCAAATGTAGTCACGTGACCCCCGAGTCGTTTTCCTATGGGTGAGGGCCGACATCCGGGCAACTGAGCTACATACGGGTTCTTCGAGCCATAGCAACCAGACAGGCGTTGAAAACAAACCGTTGCCATTACTCTTTAACCTGTCGACCTACGCTGGTTAAACCCGTCATTCTGCCTCCAAAATGCCGAAAAACTGTGTTGTTTTTGGTTGTGGTAACCACAACTGCAAACAGGGAAAACAAAGGTTGTATTTTGTTCTGCCAAAGCGTGATAAAAGCCCACAGAGACGAGACAAAAGGCTCGCAGCTTTACACCGGGAAAACGAGGACAGTTCTCACTGGAGTCCCCCAAAGTCCCGGGTCGTGTGTTCGGATCACTTCGTTTCTGGTAAATATAAGGAACAAAAATCCACCTTCTTAACCACAACTTGGCTATACCGTCCGTGCTAATGTTGTACTTGTTGAATTTGTACCTTATAATGTTCGACAGCTGAAGTTGTTGTTGTACAAAAATAACATGCGGTATATACTATATAGTCTATAGCCTAGCTAGCTATTTTCGAAAACCGGACAACGAGAGGATACCAAAGGCAGCGTTAAGATGGACACCACCGGGAAAACGTAAGCCAGGGCGGCCAAAGAACACCTGGCGAAGAACAGTTGAAGGGGAGCTGAAAGAGACGAAGCTTACATGGGGCGAGGCACAGAGACGAGCACAGCAGCGAGATGAATGGCGTCGAGTCGTCGAAGCCTTATTTCCCATCCGGGAAGAAGAGGATTAAGTTAAGTAAGTAATATACTATATAGTCTATAGCCTAGCTAGCTATTTTCGAAAACCGGTTTCGTTTAAATGTGCACTTAACAGTTGGGTTTTTAAAAACCAATAAACCCTATAATTTTCATGTTGCCATTCAATACATGTAGCCCTCAAATCTCTCAATATTTTATACACTAACAATTGATCTTGTTGTTGATAACTTCCGCGTCTCTTTCTTAGTAGCGCGCAGGCTAAGCTAACTAGCAAGCTAAGCCTGAGAAGCTTTAAAGTTCACTGAGACGAGTCTGACGCAAATAATACATTTTCGTTTTTTCACACGATATGCGAATAAGTAAAAATGCGTAAATGAAGGATTTAACGCCGACTTCCAAGCCACAACGCTCGTTAAATGCTTTTTCTGTCAATGCTGTGTTCGCTGTGAGCTGCTTTGTTTTCAACGAATTCCCGGTTGCTAGGGGATTGGTAGGCGGAAGTGACGTATGTCCGCCCTCACCCATTGGCTGGTTGGAAACTCAACATAGCTGCCGTCTTCGTGTCGCAAAACATGATGATAAAAGTGATAAAACATGGATATGGAAATGCAAAAAAGTGTTGAATGTATATTATTTTGTTTAAATACCTTCAACGTGCAGCACAATCTGAGTTTTGCAAACAGCTTCCAGTTGCCGTCGATGTCGCTCCTTCTCTTCTCTGCTTCTAGAAAGTTCCTCCTCGTACGACGCGATGGTTCTTTCGAACAGCGCGAAGATTTCATCTGCCGCCGCCATGAGTCGCTGCTTCACCAACTCTCGGAACATGTTGCTATTTATGTGTCTTGCACGACTTTAGCGTCCAGCTTTTATAGTCTGTCGTCTTCTTGTGGTCTTCTGTTTGCTTCTTCTTCTTCTCCTTGAGGCTCACTGGCGGGCTGCAGCCAAGGTTTGGAAGGTGCACACCGCCACCTGGCGTACGGGCGTGTGGAGCACTTTTACTAATGAAAATCATGTTTTATTACGGTATTTATATTTCTATTCATAATATTTTGCAGTAGCTTTGACAATAATCTTGTCATTTAAGCCTTTTTTACAACTAGGAAAATCACGCTATTTACTTGTTGTGTATTTATTTTTTATTGATTATGTATTTATTAGTTATTTATTTTTAGCTTATTTACATTATTATTCATGATATTTTGAAGCAGCTTTGACAATTATCTTGTGATTTAAGTTTTTTTTGCAACTAGGAAAATCACGCTATTTATTTGTTGTGTATTTATTTTGTATTTATTATTGATTACGTATTTATTTGTTATTTATTTTATAATCTATTTTATCTTATTTATTTGAGCTTATTTACATTATTATTCATAATATTTTTGCAGTGTCTTTGACAATTATCTTTGTATGTCAAGACTTTTTTGCAACTAGGAAAATTACGCTATTTATTTGTTGTGTATTTATTAATGTATTTATTATTGATTATGTATCCATCCATCCATTTTCTACCGCTTGTCCCTGTATTAATTAGTTATTTAGTTTATTATTTACTTTATCTTATTTAGTTTAGCCAATTTACATTATTATTCATAATATTTTGCAGCAGCTTTGACAATTATCTTGTCATTTAAGCCTTTTTTGCAACTACGAAAATCACGCTATTAATTTGTTGTGTATTTATTTTTTATTGATTATGTGTTCATTAGTTATTTATTTGAGCTTATTTACATTATTATTCATAATATTTCGAAGCAGCTTTGACAATTATCTTGTAATTTAAGCCTTTTTGCAACTAGGAAAATCACGCTATTTATTTGTTGTGTATTTATTTTTTTTTTTTATTATTGATTATGTATTCATTAGTTATTTATTTTATTATTTATTTTAGCTTATGTATTTTAGCTTATTTATTATAGCTTATTTACATTATTATTCATAATATTTTGCAGCAGCTTTGACAATTATCTTGTAATTCAAGCCTTTTTTGCAACTAGGAAAATGACTATTTTATTCTTAGCTGTTTATTTGTTGTGTATTTTTTATTTATTTATTGTTGGTTATGTATTCATTAGTTATTTATTTTAGCTTATTAACATTATTATTCATAATATTTTGCATTAGGTTTGACAATTATTTTGTCATTTAAGCCTTTTTTTCAAAATGACTATTTTATTCTTAGCTATTTATTATTTGTTTATTTATTATTGATTATGTATTCATTAGTTATTTATTTTATTATTTATTTTTAGCTTATTTATTTGAGCTTATTTACATTATTATTCATAATATTTTGCAGCAACTTTGACAATGTTCTTGTAATTTAAGCCTTTTTTGCAACTAGGAAAATGACTAATACATGCTTAGCTATTTATTTGTTGTGTATTTATTTATTATTTATTATTTATTATTGATTATGTATTCATTAGTTATTTCTGTTATTATTTATTTTACCTTATCTAAATTATTATTCATAATATTTTGCAGCAACTTTGACAATTATCCTGTAATTCAAGCCTTTTATTTTTTAATATTTATTTGTTGTGTATTTACTTTTTATTTATTATTGATTCATTAGTTCATTAATTATTTATTATATCTAATTTATTTTTAGCTTTTTTACATTATTATTCATAGTATTTTGCATCAGCTTTGACAATTATCTTGTAACTTAAGCCTTTTTTGCAACTAGGAAAATGACCATTATATTCTTAGCTATTTATTTATGTATTTATTTTTTATTGATGATGTACTCATTATTTATTTATTTTAACTTATGTACTAAGTCTCCCGGCTGGCATGGCAACGCCTCGGGATCCCCCGGGAGGAGCTGGACGAAGTGGCCGGGAAGAGGGAAGTCTGGGCGGATGGATGGAGGTTCATCTTTTTTTTCTTTTTGTCTTTAATCTTAATCAGGATGTTATGCAGAGGTGTACTTATAACAATTTTATAGACAGCTGATACTATTTTTGGGGGCGCCTAAAATGTTTTATGCTTTGATTACAGATCCACAGATTGAGATACCAGTTGTACTTACTTCCATAACTACGTGCTATTCATTTTGAATAATAATACTTTTGAATTTTGTGACCTCTTTGTAGCGCTCACTTTAAGCGGTCCTCACTCCCGCCGCAAGGTGGCAGCAGCGTGACGTCACCGATGCTTTGGTGGCAGAAAAAAACAGAAGAAGAAAGAAGCGGAAGTTCGCGCCGAACAGACAAAAAAGCAAACCGCGTGTAGTTGAGTTGAAAACATTGAAAATGATGAAAGAGTTGGTCAAAGAGCGACTCATGGCGGCCGCCGACGACATATTCGCGCTGTTTGAAAGAACGATAGCGTCGTACGAGGAGGACATCTCCCGCGCAAGAGAGGAGAAGGAGCGACATAAGCCTCACATTGGAGGTTTGTTTACATTTTTCCCGCCATTGTCGTGTTGCAAATTGCTGTTTGCTTTAGTTGCCTAGAGTAAAAGACCAAAACTCAACACGTTTATGAATTAAACCCAGTATATTGAATATGCAGACGACAGCGGGAGGCAGTGTGCAGGTAAAAAGGTGTCTAATGCTTAAACTGAAAAATCAACAAAAGGTGAGTGCCACTAAGAAAAGGCATTGAAGCTTAGGGAAGGTTATGCAGAACGAAACTAAAGCTGAACTGGCTACAAAGTGAAGAAAAACAGAATGCTGGACGACAGCAAAGACTTACTGTGGAGCAAAGACGGCGTCCACAAAGTACATCCGGGCCGTACATGACATGATGATCAACAATGTCCCCACAAAGGAGGATAAAAACAACAGAAATATTCTTGTTTGCTAAAACAAATTAGATGCGGGGAATAGCGCTTTAAAAAGGAAGACATGAAACTGCTACAGAAAAATACCAACAAAACAGGAAAAGCCACCAAAATAGGAGCGCAAGACAAGAAGTAAAACACGACACACAGGAAAACAGCAAAAAATCAAAATAAGTCAGGGGGTGATGTGACAGGTGGTGACAGTACACCTACTTTGAAACAAGAGCTATAGTGTTGCATGCTTAGTTATGCTTTAAAGTCATATCCGACGACCAGCGCGGCTGCTTCTTCAAAACAGATAAGGAACTGGCCAAAACAGACAAACAGGAGCCCTTAAGACAAAACAAAGAGTTTACTAGCGGACATAAGATAAAAGCGAGGAGGTCACGAGAACACACGCTACATGGGGAAATAACTAGCTGCTTTAAACATGACTATAGATTAAAAAATAACACCTACAAAATTTGCATTCTGACACTACCTGTCATGTGACTAATGTTGCAAAAGGGTGGAAAGTTTCCGGTGAATTTTCGGAAACTTTGCTAGAGTAGTCTACAGTCATACAGTAACAAGCAATTACACCTCTATTACACTTAAATACCATAGATCAAATATATTTACCCCAGTAATATCATCAACACTTACCTGACTGGATGAAGTCAAATACTAGTGTGGCCTCAATAGCCCTGCTGTAGTGTGTAGCATGCTGGGAATGATCTGGGCATGTGATGGAGGAATGCACAGTCCAGGGTTAGAATTCTACTGAATTTGCATTAAATCAGGTTGTTTTAGCTAATAGTCATGCTGCAATTCAATGTTTATTCCCATTAATTCGCCTTAATTCCCATATATTCCCGTTAATTCCCATGGAAGGTTTCCAACTTTGAATATTCCCGGAATTTTGCAACCCTACATGTGACGTCCACAAACTTAAGAATCCAAATTAGCTTTATTGTCCACTGCAGTGAGATTGTATTAGTCCTTTACATGCTCATGTTTTTTTTCCTGCAGACGTCCAGCAGATGATTGGTGGACAAGAGCAACTTCCTGCTCAGCCACAGAGGGGCAGCGCCACTTTAAAGCGGGAAGATCCACAGCACCCCCGCATTAAAGAGGAAGAGGAGGAGCTTGGAATCCCTCAGGAGGCGGATATCGTCAAGTCGCCACTGGCTGGTGTCTTTGTGAGGACTGAACACTGTCCAAGCGAGGACAACAAAGGGGCGGAGCCTCCACGATATCGCTCACCACAACACATGCCACTACCGGCTAATGGAGACAACTGCGGAGGATCTGAAGCAGACGACCTCTTAGCTCCATTATCCGACAGTGAGGACGCTCCTGAGGATGGAGACTGGCACGACGTCCACAAACCTTTGAGCGCGGACTGTGAACGTGACGCCAGGACCCACACTGGCGACAAACACTCTGAATGCTCTCAAAAGAAGACGACTAGAAAAGGTTTCACCTGCTCAGTTTGCCATAAACTCTTTACTAAGAACTTCCATTTGAATGAGCACATGAGAACGCACACAGGAGAAAAACCTTTCTGTTGCCCAATTTGCGGAAAAAGCTTTTCTCTTAAAAACAACAGGAACGTGCACCTGCTGACGCACAGGACCGAGAAACCCTTCCGTTGTTCAGTTTGCGGCAAAACGTTCTCTCGAAAGGTAAACATGGAGTCGCACATGATCACGCACACAGGCGGGAAACCCTTTGAATGCTCCGTTTGCGACAAGAGCTTCTCCTACAACACTAATTTGATCACACACATGCGGACACACAAAACAGAAAAGTCCTTCAGGTGCTCCGTTTGTGGTAGAGGATTCCGCCAGCGGGTCAACATGGTCTTGCACATGCGGACGCACACGGGAGAAAAACCTTACAGTTGCCCGCTCTGCGGTAAAATATGTTCCCTGAAGGCCAATTTGAATCGCCACATGAAAACGCACACAGGAGAGAAGCCACATTTTTGTTCACTTTGTGCCAAAACATTCGCTCGGCGCCACACTTTGACAGCACACATGTTGACTCACAGCAGAAAATAAAAGGTCTCCCGTCCTGTTTGTGCTAAACGTTGGAAGCCACCTAGAGAACTGTGTGCATCTTAACACATGACCTCATAAACTCTAAGTTGGTGTGCTGCTAAAATAAGCAAATAAGTGTTGTATTGCCCACAATTATTGATGATTGTCTATAGTTGTGTTTAGTTTGTGTTGCAAAACATTATTTGTGATAAAGAGGATTTTGATTGTGACCTCCCTGCTTTCTTCAGCTCTTATCTTGAGCAGTCTTTTATATATATATATATATATATATATATATATATATATATATATATATATATATATATATATATATATATATATATATATATATTTACATACACCTTTAACATTTACATGTGAACAAGAACAACCAAAACAAGTACAATACAGCGCCAGTGGGGAGCAGTCGTCATTACCATAGACATGTTATAAGTAGACGCAGCATTGGCTGCTGTGACGCGAGAAATTGGGCCGCCATCTTGAAGTGGTGATGAGGAGCCGGCGAGCAGCCTAAAACTGACAGTTGACAGGTAGAAAACAAAGATGCTAAACTGACAGTTGACAGGTAGAAAACAAAGATGCTAAACTGACAGTTGACAGGTAGAAAACAAAGATGCTAAACTGACAGTTGACAGGTAGAAAACAAAGATGCTAAACTGACAGTTGACAGGTAGAAAACAAAGATGCTAAACTGACAGTTGACATGTAGAAAACCAAGATGCCAAACTGACAGTTGACAGGTAGAAAACAAAGATGCTAAACTGACAGTTGACATGTAGAAAACAAAGATGCTAAACTGACAGTTGACAGGTAGAAAACAAAGATGGTGTTCAGCCTTTTCCTGCTCAAATGAGCGGACTGTTGAAAATAGGAATCGGGGGATTACTTTTCACAAGTAAGATTTAACACTAACGTACTATTGGTTGTATTTTGTGAAAAGAATATTACCGCAGAGTTGAGAAGGAGCAAAGATCTTCAATAGTACTGAAATCCTAGCCGCTAGCAAACAAGAGTATGACCATAATAGAATTGCTTGTCAATGAAATTAATTAATGTCTTCATCATGCCTTCCGTGTGCATATTGTATATAGTTCTCTGCAAACCTATGAAATGTTCTATTTTGTCTTCATTATTTTGTCAGAATGTTTCGTTTGTATGTGAAAATCACAAATAAATCTTCTGGGGGAGGATGACGCCCCTACAGGGGTTTGCTGATTATGATGCATTCTCGTTTTAGGCAAAGTATAAGACAATACTTTCTTAACAGTGTAATTGTAGCCAGGAATAAGTCTTCAAGTAACAATATTCAAATACTAACATTGTTGGGTAAGACAGAATTTGGTTTTATTCTGAATCCAGTGAAACAGATTGGTGGTTTTAGCTGATATAAAGACTTTCAGGTGTTTATATATGTTTATGTTGAAGTATTTGGCAGACGCTTTTATCCAAAGCGACATACATCAAAAATACATATAAAACAATCACTGTAAACATGGTCATTTAAGGGAAGAATGTAATACAAAATATCAATATTTCTTATTGCCGAGAGCTCAAACCACTCGTAAACGTTTTTGTGTGTCTGTATGCGGAGTAAAACTATGGAACAAACTGGACTTACAACACAAGCAATGCCAAACTATTAATGGATTTAAACTATTATACAAACATGGGGTCTGGTTCAAATATAGAGATGAGGGTCTTTAATTTGACCTGCTGCTATACTCTGTCTCAAAGTGTTAACATGTGCTCAATGTTTCCTTACCATTATTGCTATGTTGTCTATTACCATTGTTGCTGTGTTGTCTATTACCATTATTGCTATGTTGTCTATTACCATTGTTGCTATGTTGTCTATTACCATTATTGTTTTGTTCTCTATTACCATTGTTGGCATTTTGTCTATTACCATTAATGTTGGTATATTCATTATTCCTATATTGTTGATACAAATGATTGTTACAGTGTAATAATTATTGTTACCTGTGGTAATGCCACTATGATACAACATGTGTATTATAATCCTTGAACAAAGTAAGAGTGAAACTCATGTGAATAATCACTGAATGGAGAACTGGGGGTGGGATTAAATAAATGATCTTCTTCGAACTCCCTTTCAGGCAAAACTGGACAATCATGCATTACATACTATACATTACCTTTTGCACTATATTAATTTATATTATTATGTGTTGTCAATTTTGTACTTTTTTATGTCATTGCCTGAAATAAACAAATAATGAAATGAATACAAAGTGTCAAGACAGAATAAACTCTCTGCTGCTGCAGCAACAGAGATACAGTATATAAGATATATATTAGGGATGTCCGATAATGGCTTTTTGCCGATATTCCGATATTGTCCAACTCTTAATTACCGATACTGATATACAGTCGTGGAATTAACACATTATTATGCCTAATTTGGACAACCAGGTATGGTGAAGATAAGGTCCTTTTTTTAAAAAAATAATAAGATAAATAAATTAAAAACATTTTCTTGAATAAAAAAAAAAAGTAAAACAATATAAAAACAGTTACATAGAAACTAGTAATTAATGAAAATGAGTAAAATTAACTGTTAAAGGTTAGTACTATTAGTGGAGCAGCAGCATGCACAATCATGTGTGCTTACGGACTGTATCCCTTGCGGACTGTATTGATATATATTGATATATAATGTAGGAAGCAGAATATTAATAACAGAAAGAAACAACCCTTTTGTGTAAATGGGGGAGGGAGGTTTTTTTGGGTTGGTGTACTAATTGTAAGTGTATCTTGTGTTTTTTATGTTGATTTAATAAAAAATAAAAATAAAAAAATAAAAACAGGTACCGATAATCAAAAAAAAAACGATACCGATAATTTCCAATATTACATTTTAAAGCATTTATCGGCCGATAATATCGGACATCTCTAGATATATAGATATCTAATGTATTCATACATTGTTTATGTAGGATATACACATGTATATACAACCTAATCATATTGTTTCTTCCACTCAAAAACAGCTGACCGTTTTTCCCCCCTTCTCTGGGATTATATTCCCAGTTTTGATCTCAGACGTCTGGTCATTTATAGCATATAAGAATATTCTATTACTGTTAAGCAAACTATGAATAATAAACCATGTGTCCTTTATCATAGCTACACGTATGACGTGAAAATCAGTGGTATTCAGTGAGGTAAGATGAATTAAATGCGCTGACAGTTAATTGCTCCTGCCAAATGAATGGCACTGAGTGGAGCGGATCACCACTCCAAGATGGCGGCCCCGCGTCTCGTCAGCGCCAGTAGGCAGGAGCGCTCCATGCTGCGTACCCTGCTTAGAACATTTACTGCCTCGAGATGGCAACAGGGTGACGTCACGGATGTTTCAGCTGCCGTAAAGCCCACAACTGCCGTAAAGCCTCCATTCCGGAAGAATAAGGCGGAAGTGAGCGTTGTTAGCGAGTTGGAAGCATTAAAAATGTTGAAAGATCTGATCAAGGAGCGACTCATGGCGGCAGCCGACGAGATATTTGCGCTGTTCGAAAGAACCATAGAGTCGTACGAGGAGGAACTTTCTCGAAGAAGAGAGGAGAAGGGTCGACAACAACTGCACGAGGCCGCTCGCATAAATCACATTGACGGTAAGTTTGCATGTTTAATAGTTTTTCTTCAACAATATCGTCATTTGCTAGTAAGTTCGGTGGACAAAGTCAATGTTTCGTGACTGACAGTGACACCAAAACGCCTTGGAAAGTATGTGTGCGTTAAATATGACTGATTAGTTGTTGTATGAACACAATCTACAAGGTTTACGCCTGCTATTAAAATATGTATTCAAAACCCGAGACAAAAATAATAACTTTTAAACAAATCAATTCTAATTTGACTTCTCACGTCACATTTCAATGATGAAATGATGGACATGTTGGTTTTTCAAGCAGCCAATAGGAAAGCAGACATCAGGTCACGTGACGTGACGCTTCTGCTCTGGAGTCCAAACCTCAACTGTGTTGTACATTATGTACACACTTTTGTATTAAAAAAACACTTTCACGGTTAAATTAATTTTTTTTAAATGACGAACTGTAACTAGTGTAAAAAAAAAAATTAACTCTTTATTTTTATTTTATTATTATTATTATTTTTTAATTATTATTATTTAGACCAAACTGGGACGTAATTTATTATATTTATTATATCTACTGGGATGCGTGGCGTGATTGGGAGAGTGGCCATGCCAGCAACCTGAGGGTTCCTGGTTCGATCCCCAGCTTCTTTTAAAGTCATTTTGATAGTAGGCTAGTATAGACACTTACATCATGTGTTGTCTTTATTATAACACTTTTATAAGACTTTTAAAGTCATTTTGATAGTAGGCTAATATAGACACTTACATCACGTGTTGTCTTTATTATAACACTTTTATAAGACTTTTAAAGTCATTTTGATAGTAGGCTAATATAACTAATATAGACACTTACATCACGTGTTGTCTTTATTATAACACTTTTATAAGACTTTTAAAGTCATTTTGATAGTAGGCTAATATAGACACTTACATCATGTGTTGTCTTCATTATAACACTTATATAAGACTTTTAAAGTCATTTAGATAGTAGGCTAATATAGACACTTACATCATGTGTTGTCTTCATTATAACACTTATATAAGACTTTTAAAGTCATTGTGATAGTAGGCTAATATAGACACTTACATCATGTGTTGTCTTCATTATAACACTTATATAAGACTTTTAAAGTCATTTTGATAGTAGGCTAATATAACTAATATAGACACTTACATCATGTGTTGTCTTCATTATAACACTTATATAAGACATTTAAAGTCATTTTGATAGTAGGCTAATATAGACACTTACATCATGTGTTGTCTTCATTATAACACTTATGTAAGACTTTTAAAGTCATTTTGATAGTAGGCTAATATAGACACTTATATCATGTGTTGTCTTCATTATAACACTTATATAAGACTTTTAAAGTCATTTTGATAGTAGGCTAATATAGACACTTACATCATGTGTTGTCTTCATTATAACACTTATATAAGACTTTTAAAGTCATTTTGATAGTAGGCTAAGTTAGCTAATAGAGACAATTACATTATATGTTGTCCTCATAACACTTATATAAGGCTTTTAAAGTCATTTTGATAGTAGGCTAATATAACTAATATAGACACTTACATCATGTGTTGTCTTCATTATAACACTTATATAAGACTTTTAAAGTCATTTTGATAGTAGGCTAATATAACTAATATAGACACTTACACCATGTGTTGTCTTCATTATAACACTTATGTAAGACGTTTAAAGTCATTTTGATAGTAGGCTAATATAGACACTTACATCATGTGTTGTCTTCATTATAACACTTATATAATGCTTTTAAAGTCATTTTGATAGTAGGCTAATATAGCTAATATAGACACTTACGTCACGTGTTGCCTTCATTATAACACTTATATAAGACATTTAAAGTCACTTTGGTAGTAGGCTAATATAGACACTTACATCATGTGTTGTCTTCATTATAACACTTATATAAGACTTTTAAAGTCATTTTGATAGTAGGCTAATATAACTAATATAGACACTTACACCATGTGTTGTCTTCATTATAACACTTATGTAAGACGTTTAAAGTCATTTTGATAGTAGGCTAATATAGACACTTACATCATGTGTTGTCTTCATTATAACACTTATATAATGCTTTTAAAGTCATTTTGATAGTAGGCTAATATAGCTAATATAGACACTTACGTCACGTGTTGCCTTCATTATAACACTTATATAAGACATTTAAAGTCACTTTGGTAGTAGGCTAATATAGACACTTACATCATGTGTTGTCTTCATTATAACACTTATATAAGACTTTTAAAGTCATTTTGATAGTAGGCTAATATAGACACTTACATCATGTGTTGTCTTCATTATAACACTTATATAATGCTTTTAAAGTCATTTTGATAGTAGGCTAATATAGACACTTACATCATGTGTTGCCTTCATTATAACACTTATATAAGACATTTAAAGTCATTTTGATAGTAAGCTAATATAGACACTTACATCATGTGTTGTCTTCATTATAACACTTATATAAGACTTTTAAAGTCATTTTGATAGTAGGCTAATATAGCTAATATAGACACTTACATCATGTGTTGTCTTCATTATAACACTTATATAAGACGTTTAAAGTCATTTTGGTAGTAGGCTAATATAGACACTTACATCATGTGTTGTCTTCATTATAACACTTATATAAGACATTTAAAGTCATTTTGATAGTAGGCTAATATAGACACTTACATCACATGTTGTCTTCATTATAACACTTATATAATGCTTTTAAAGTCATTTTGATAGTAGGCTAATATAGACACTTACATCATGTGTTGTCTTCATTATAACACTTATATAAGACGTTTAAAGTCATTTTGATAGTAGGCTAATATAGACACTTATATCATGTGTTGTCTTCATTATAACACTTATATAAGACTTTTAAAGTCATTTTGATAGTAGGCTAATATAGACACTTACATCATGTGTTGTCTTCATTATAACACTTATATAAGACTTTTAAAGTAATTTTGATAGTAGGCTAAGTTAGCTAATAGAGACAATTACGTTATATATTGTCCTCATAACACTTATATAAGACTTTTAAAGTCATTTTGATAGTAGGCTAATATAACTAATATAGACACTTACATCATGTGTTGTCTTTATTATAACACTTATATAAGACATTTAAAGTCATTTTGATAGTAGGCTAATATAGACACTTACATCACGTGTTGTCTTCATTATAACACTTATATAAGACGTTTAAAGTCATTTTGGTAGTAGGCTAATATAGACACTTACATCATGTGTTGTCTTCATTATAACACATATAAGACTTTTAAAGTCATTTTGATAGTAGGCTAATATAGACACTTACATCATGTGTTGTCTTCATTATAACACTTTTATAAGACTTTTAAAGTCATTTTGATAGTAGGCTAATATAGTTAATATAGACACTTACATCATGTGTTGTCTACATTATAACACTTATATAAGACTTTTAAAGTCATTTTGATAGTAGGCTAAGTTAGCTAATAGAGACAATTACATCATGTGTTGTCTTCATTATAACACTTAATTAAGACTTTTAAAGTCATTTTGATAATAGGCTAGTATAACTAATATAGACACTTACATCATGTGTTGTCTTCATTATAACACTTATATAAGACTTTTAAAGTCATTTTGATAGTAGGCTAATATAACTAATATAGACACTTACATCATGTGTTGTCTTCAGTATAACACTTATATAATACTTTTAAAGTCATTTTGATAGTAGGCTAATATAGCTAATATAGACACTTACATCATGTGTTGTCTTCAGTATAACACTTATATAAGACTTTTAAAGTCATTTTGATAGTAGGCTAAGTTAGCTAATAGAGACAATTACATTATATGTTGTCTTCATTATAACACTTATATAAGACTTTTAAAGTCATTTTGATAGTAGGCTATGTTAACTAATATAGACACTTACATCATGTGTTGTCTTCATTATAACACTTATATAAGACTTTACATTTTTTTTGTATTTTTGTTCCAATATGGCTCTTTGCTGGTCCCTGTAAGTCTGGATATATGCTAACCATTTTAGCGCTTGTTTGTCGTTTCTGTGTGGTTTTTGCACCAAGTGGATTTGTCCCCCCCCCCCACCAGTCATGCTGCGTGTACCCCCTAACCTTTTTTTGTGTTTAATCTTTGTGTTGCACCGTGACAGGGTGAGTGTTGTGTTTAACTGCACTCCTGCCATTTCTCCGCTTCGTTTTGCCTCTCGGTGTCTCTGCCAATCC